>NC_090725.1:116420704-116473204 GCF_036898095.1 Palaemon carinicauda | reverse complement strand
TCAGAGTTACTATCTACTACATTCGCTGAGAGAGAGAGAGAGAGAGAGAGAGAGAGAGAGAGAGAGAGAGAGAGAGAGAGAGAGAGAGAGAGAGAGAGAGAGAGGACTCACTCATGTTACTTACGTACGTTGGACCCTTGCACCCAAAGATAATAATAGGAAAAATGTTACTTGGTTCTTCATTTAGAATTTTCCACACCGTTCGTATACATAATTGTTCAACACAATTTCGATATAATTCAAACTTTTATATATATATATATATATATATATATATATATATATATATATATATATATATATATATATATATATATATGTGTGTGTGTGTGTGTGTGTGAGTGTGTAGTTGTGTGTTTCTATATACGTAGCTTATATATATTTATATAATGCATCCATATGTGTATCTATAAATGTCTATACGTATATGTATATATACATTGAAACATCTGAGGCCTTTGTCCTGCATGGGACCAGAACCGGCTGAATTTCGTTGTTGTTGTTGTTATGGATATATATATATATATATATATATATATATATATATATATATATATATATATATATATATATGTATGTATATATATATATATATATATATATATATATATATGTGTGTGTGTGTGTGTGTTTGTGTATATGCATTTATTTATGTATGGAGTATAGGCTTAAGAATATATAATCATATGTATATATATATATATATATATATATATATATGTATATATATAATTTATGTATACATATATATGCATATAATTATATGGATTTTTGTATTGTAAATGTATATTCACTGTATAATTATATCTATCTATCTATATATATATATATATATATATATATATATATATATGCAAAATAACTTCATACATACTTTTTGTCATATATATATATATATATATATATATATATATATATATATATATATATATGTATATATATATATATATATATATATATATATATATATATGTGTGTGTGTGTGTATTCATATATTTATATTATATATATATATATATATATATATATATATATATATATATATATATATATATACAAGATATGCATACATGTATAGTTATATATATTATATAAAGATATGTATATATGTACATGGGTAACACTCACACTGAAACTCAATGTTCAGTCTTTATAAAATAAACATAAGGAAAAGGAAAACATAGGCTGAATCATTGTGTTTTTCAAGATAATTAATTTGTTGAGAGAAATTTTTCAAATTTATATATATGGTATAGTGAGAGTACGGACATATATACGGACATTTGCAGAACAGTTCTTCAGAGAAACAAGGTAACTGTAAGGACTTGAGCTCGTAGTTGTTTTAGGGGGTGATGCTCCTACCCTTTAGGCAACTGGATTGCTAATATGGGCAGTAGGTTGGCCAGGGCACTAGCCACCCGTTGAGATACTATCACTAGAGAGTTATGGGGCCTTTTGATTGGCCAGACAGTATTTCACAGGATCCTTCTCTTTGGTTACGATTAATTTTCCCTTTGCCTACACACACACACACCGAATACTCTGACCTATTTTTTACACATTCTCCTCTGTCCTCGTACACCGGACAACACTGAGATACCAAACAACTTTTCTTACTTCGCTGTAATTGTTCAGTAGCAACTTTTCTCTTTGTAAGGGTAGAAGAGACTCTTTAGCTATTATAAGCAGCTCTTCTAGAAGGACACTCCAAAATCAAACCATTGTTCTCTAGTCTTGGGTAGTGCCATAGCCTCTGTATCATGGTCTTCTATTGTCTTGGGTTAGAGTTCTCTTGCTTGAGGGGACACTCGGGCACACTATTCTATCCTATTTCTCTTCCACTTGGTTTGTTAAAGTTTTTATAATTTATATGAGATATTTATTTTAATCTTGTTGATCTTCTTAAAATATTTTATTTTTCATTGTTTCCTTTTCTCACTGGGCTATTTTCCTTGTTGGAGCCCCTGGGCTTATATCATTCTGCTTTTCCAACTAAGGTTGTAGCTTAGCAATTAATAATAATAATATAAAATACCAGGTTATTTTTTTTTTGCTTTTATCCCTTCACATACTTACTACAATTCATTATCATTTTCATCTCCTCTTTCGCCTATTGACGCGAAAGGCCTCAGTAAGATTTTGCTAATCGTCTCTATCTCTATCTTCTAAATCAATACTTCTCCATTCATCATCTCCCAATTCACGCTTCATAGTCCTCAGTCTTGTAGGCCTGGGTCTTCCAACTCTTTTAGTGCCTTGTGGAGCCCAACTGAAAGTTTGGTGAAATTATCTCTCTTGGGGAGTGGGAAGAGCATGGCCAAACCATATCCATCTACCCCTCACCATGATCTTATCCACATATGGCACCTGGATAATCTCTCTTATAGTTACATTTTTAATTCTGTCCTGTCATTTGACTCCCAATATTCTTCTGAGGGCTTTGCTCTAATCTACAAATTCTGTTGGATATTATTTCATTGTCATACCACGACTCATGTCCATACAGTAACACCGATCTCATTATATTGATATATTACTAAATATTAATATATGCTTATCTGCAACGATTGTTTAAACTTATCCATGTATATACAGAAATATATATGTGGATATGTACCCTTCTGAGTGAGGATACCTTTTGTTTATCGCCATGATCAGCAAAGCTGCATTAGTCAGGGCCACACATACTAGGTTGGTTTACTGTGAGCAATCAAACGAAAATGTTCTACCGTCGTCGATCCGCTGTGGCCAGTGGTGATGAAAACTGGCCAAACTCCACACATGAATAAGGACATGCCTGAGGCGTTTGTCCTGCAGTGGACTAAAAGTTGTTGCATTTTTGTTGTACATAAATGCACACACATCCATGTATATATTTGCACACCAATGTATACTTACACACACACACACACACACACACACACACACATATATATATATATATATATATATACATACATGTATATATATACGTATATATATACATACATGTATATATATACAAAATACATATATATATATATATATATATATATATATATATATATATATATATATATATATAAATATACTGTATATATATATATGTGTGTGTATATATTCATGGATATATGCACATATAACTCTATTCATATAAACATACATATACATAGACATTTGTGCATAATTTACATACCACTGCTCATATATATATATATATATATATATATATATATATATATATATATATATATATATATATATATATATATATATATATAAAGGCACAAGTACCAGCAAACTATATACCAATATGTTCAATATGTACAAGTGTACATACTGTACATGTGAATGATAGCATAGATCAGAAATCATTTACAACTTGAAGGACAGTTTGACACAGCAATTCCTGATACAACTCGCTCTGAAGAAGTGTACCCAGCCACACCCATACTTCGCAGCGAGTTCCTGTGTTTAGCCCCGCCCACCACCTCTTGCCATCAATTCCTACACTTGCTATCTATAGTCAATTCTTTTTAGTGAGGCAGATCTGCACCGACTCGCAGGGGTGCCCTTTTAACTCGGAAAAGTTTCCTGATCGTTGATTGGTTAGACAAGATAATTCTAACCAATCAGAGAGCCGGAAACGTTTCCGAGCTAAAAGGACACCGCTGGGAGTCAGTGCAAATGCCCCTCATTATAAAAAAAAAAAAAATTGAGTATAGTTACTCACTGCTAAGTAAGGGTGTGGAATGGTGCACTTCTTTGGAGCAAGGTATGTCAGGGACTCCTGTGTCCGACTGTACATCATTCTTAATTGAGAAACCAGGTATTACCAAAGTCAGTTCTGTTGAAGAAAATAAATTTCATCAAATTTGCAAATCTCTTTCCATTGCAGATCCCATATTTGAATCATTGTCAAATATTTCTTTACATGGAACTTGATTCTGTGATGTTTCTTTCTAATAAATTATTAGAATGAACCATAATCTGACTTCCGGTACAGTGTTTCTATGTACCGTTAAGCGGTTACAAATGATCTCACCTCACATTGCATGCAAGGTGCATCCTATCAGGGGTTTTCCCCTAAAACTGCATGTTGCAACTTCTAGCCTCAGTGTGGAGCTAAGGTCGACGCCTCTCTTTAATTCTCGCTAAGAGATGATTTTTCATTATGTCCAACACACCAAATTCATCATAACCTCCTTCCAACTTCGTTGTCGGAGGTAAGAAACGAAGATTAACTAAAAAAAACGTACTATTAGGTAAACAAAAAACTTCCAAGGTCGATTGTGAATAATTCTGCTCTGAAAATATGTTCTAATAAAGTCAGTAAAAATAATATCATCGCTGGAGACATTCAGGACATAAACAAACAACCTTCAGTTATACTAACAGTTTTACCATCTATGAACAATCGTTAAACCAATTACCCTCTCTCTCTCTCTCTCTCTCTCTCTCTCTCTCTCTCTCTCTCTCTCTCTCTCTCTCTCTCTCTCTCTCTCTCTCCCTGGGATTTGGAAAACAAATCAAACGTTTAGTTATAAACAGAAAAAAGTCTATTAACTCTCTCTCTCTCTCTCTCTCTCTCTCTCTCTCTCTCTCTCTCTCTCTCTCTCTCTCTCTCTCTCTGGGATTTGGAAAACAAATCAAACGTTTAGTTATAAACAGAAAAAAGTCTATTAACTCTCTCTCTCTCTCTCTCTCTCCTCTCTCTCTCTCTCTCTCTCTCTCTCTCTCTCTGGGATTTGGAAAACAAAGTCAAACGTTTAGTTATAAACAAAAAAAAGTTTAATAACTCTCTCTCTCTCTCTCTCTCTCTCTCTCTCTCTCTCTCTCTCTCTCTCTCTCTCTCTCTCTCTCTCTCTCTCTCTCTCTGGGATTTGGAAAACAAAGTCAAACGTTAAGTTATAAACAAAAAAAAGTCTAATAACTCTCTCTCTCTCTCTCTCTCTCTCTCCCTTTCTCTCTCTCTCTCTCTCTCTCTGGGATTTGAAAAATAGTCAAATGTTTAGTTATAGACATAGAAAAATAGTCTAATAATTCTCTCTCTCTCTCTCTCTCTCTCTCTCTCTCTCTCTCTCTCTCTCTCTCTCTCTCTCGGTAAAATGATATTATTATTATTATTATTATTACAAGCTAAGCTATAACCCTAAATGGTAAAGCAAGATGATATAAGCCAAAAGACTCCAACAGGAAAAAATAACCCACTAAGGAAAGGATACAAGGACATGAAAAACTACAAGAGTAGTAATTAACGATTAAAACAAAATATACAAAGAACAGTAACAGCATTAAATTAGATCTTTCATATATAAACTATAAAAACTTGAGAGAGAGAGAGAGAGAGAGAGAGAGAGAGAGAGAGAGAGAGAGAGAGAGAGACCAAAGTTTCTATGCCTTGCACCGCCAAGGACATGCCTCCCTAAAAGGCTGTAAGGTCGAAGGAAAGTCACTGACGTCTTATGGGCGCCATTAATGTCAGGCGGGTGAAGACATCCGCCAAGGAACTACTTGGGTCATAGATGTGGAATGTTCACTGTCTCATTACGTATTAAAAATGGTTTTATTAGTCATGCTAAAGACACATTTTGTCAAAAAGTTCTAAATACTTCAGAATGATTATATAATTACCTCCACCAACGAAGTTGGAAGGAGTTCATGTTTAACTCCGTATTTGCGTGTTTGTGTGTATATTTTTTTTTTTTTTTTTTTGAACAGCATCCTAACCTCAATTTTAATTTTAATTTTAAAGTGATGAGACTTGCGGGGATTAACTGTTTTTTTAAAAAGCTAGAGTGTCCCTCTAGTTTTAAATGTTCTTCAGTGTTTTATTTATCTAATGTCTACTGATGAGGTTCCTTGCATTTCCCTCAGAAAACTTCCCTTTCTATCTAATTTATCTTCCTCATATTTTGTTAAATTTCTTATAGTTTATATAGGAGATATTTATCTTGATATTATTCTTAAAATATCTATTTTTTCCTTGTTTTCTTTCCTCACTGGGCTATTTTCCCTGTTGGAGCCCCTGGGCTTATAGCATTCTGCTTTTCCAACTAGGGTTGTAGCTTAATAATAATAATAATAATAATAATAATAATAATAATAATAATGAGAGAAAGCACTCCATCTATACTTGATATTTTCTCCAGTTATTACAAACGTGAGGCATCACACCATACTCATTATCATTAAAAAGAAACTGCAATTTAGAGTCTTTTGCTGCTTCATGTATCATCGTTTAAAAGTTACTCATGAATGGCAGATGGAAGGGACAGTGATAATACCCTAGCAGGGCAATGTCATAAAGACTGACCATATATTATTATTATTATTATTTTTATTATTATTATTATTATTAATTGCTAAGCTAAAAACCTAGTTGGAAAAGCAAGATGCTATAAGCCCTAGGGCTCCAACAGGGAAAATAGGCCTGAGAGAAAAGGAAACAATGAAAAATAAAATATTGCGTCAATACGCTTAGGAGGAGATGATGAAGATGACATTAAAATAAATACCTCTCATATAAACTATGAAAACTTTAAGAAAACAAGAGGAAGAGAAATAAGATAGCGTAACCTCAAGCAAGAGAACTCTAACCCAAGACAGTGGAAGACCATGGTACAGAGGCTATGGCACAAACCATATGATCAGCGCCCAAGCCTCCTCTCCATTAAGCTAGGACCGGGGAGGACCAGGCAATGGCTGTTGATGACTCAGCGGGTAGACCTATAGGGTCTCCTAAATCCCATCATCCTTAACTCACAAGGATGGTGAGATTGCAGACGCTACAGGAAACTATCGAGTTTGAACGGGACTCGATCTCCCGTCCAGCAGAGCATCAGTCAGGGACGTTTCCAATAAGAGTACCACAGGAGTTAGAAAACTATCAGATAAGATCCAAGAAAGTAGACAGAGGTGGTATGGTCATGTCATGAGAAGAGTTGAACAGTATTTTGGGAGGAGAGTGATGTAAATGGAGGTACAGGGAATGAGAACGAGAGGGAGACCAAAGCGAAGGTGGATGGACTATATCAAGTATGACCTTCGATCAAAGGGATTAACCGGTGACGAAGTGTGGGACAGAGGTAGATGGAGAAAGCTGGTCAGAAACATCGACCCCACATAAAAATGGGAAAAGATGCAGACAAAGAAGAAGATTGCCTTTTATTGATTGCAATAGTTTTCTTTCGCATTTATTATATGAAAGCTCTGCATATCTTACGTATTATATTTGGTGTTATTATCATATCGTAAGGGCTCCCAACTTTTTTTATTTTTCGGTATCCCTTTAGTATTTTATAGATTCCTGTGTCCCCATAAGATTGAGGATAAAAAAGAGAAACAATTTAGTTGATAATGTGATAAAATTTCATTATTTAATCTCATTGCAGATTACCTTATATATTGCGCAGTACTGGATCTTCTCTCTGATACAATATACCCTCCTGAAGAGTAAAAATGTACCGCTGGTCCAGTGGTACATGTACCCTAGGTTGGGAACCCATAAAATATTGATATAACCATTATTGTTTTATGTTTTGTAATCTCTTTGTGGGTGTTTACAATGAGTAGATCTTTTTTAAGTGTTCTTCGATTTCTATTTGCATATTCTTTATCACATTAACTTTTTTTTCTTTTTTTTTAGGATCAGCAGAATAACCTCAGTAACAATGCAGCTACATTTAAAGACGATGTTTTTTGTAATCTGCCTAGGAAATATTGCTACGTGCCATGGTAAAAACGTCTTAAGTTCTGACTCAGATTTAAATGGAGTGTTATCAGAAGTAGATATTTCAGTAAAGGAAGTACCAGGTTTTGGTAGTGACATGAATGATACAAGTACCAGTTCTGGCAGTGACTTGAATGATACAAGTGCTAGTTTTGGCAGTGACTTGAATGATACAAGTACCAGTTCTGGCAGTGACTCGAATGATACAAGTGCCAGTTTTGGCAGTAACTTGAATCATACAAGTACCAGTTCTGGCTTGAATGATACAAGTGCCAGTTTTGGCAGTGACTTGAATGATACAAGTACCAGTTTTGGCAGTGACTTGAATGATACAAGTACCAGTTTGGCAGTGACTTGAATGATACAAGTACCAGTTTTGGCAGTGACTTCAATGATACAAGTACCAGTTCTGGCAGTGTCTCGAATGATACAAGTACCAGTTCTGGCAGTGACTCGAATGATACAAGTACCAGTTTGGCAGTGACTCGAATGATACAAGTACCAGTTTTGGCAGTGACTCGAATGATACAATACCAGTTTTGGCTGTGACTTGAATGATACAAGTACCAGTTCTGGCAGTGACTTGAAATGAAACAAGTACCAGTTCTGGCAGTGACTCGAATGATACAAGTACCAGTTCTGGCAGTGACTTGAATGATACAAGTACCAGTTCTGGCAGTGACTTGAATGATACAAGTACCAGTTTTGGCAGTGACTTCAATGATACAAGTACCAGTTCTGGCAGTGTCTCGAATGATACAAGTACCAGTTCTGGCAGTGACTCGAATGATACAAGTACCAGTTCTGGCAGTGACTTGAATGATACAAGTACCAGTTTTGGCAGTGACTCGAATATACAATTACCAGTTTTGGCTGTGACTTGAATGATACAAGTACCAGTTCTGGCAGTGACTTAAATGAAACAAGTACCAGTTCTGGCAGTGACTCGAATGATACAAGTACCAGTTTTGGCAGTGACTTGAATGATACAAGTACCAGTTCTGGCAGTGTCTCGAATGATACAAGTACCAGTTTTGGCAGAGACTTGAATGATACAAGTACCAGTTCTGGCAGTGTCTCGAATGATACAAGTACCAGTTTTGGCAGTGACTTGAATGATACAAGTACCAGTTCTGGCAGTGTCTCGAATGATACAAGTACCAGTTTTGGCAGTGACTTGAATGATACAAGTACCAGTTCTGGCAGTGTCTTGAATGATACAAGTACCAGTTCTGGCAGTGTTTCGAATGATACAAGTACCAGTTCTGGCAGTGACTTGAATGATACAAGTACCAGTTTGGCAGTGTCTTGAATGATACAAGTACCAGTGTTGGCAGTGACTTGAATGATACAGTGGAAGTTAATGTGATCAATAATGACACTGATCTGCTCTGAGGAACCAAAAGTACCTCAATTCTATACAGTGACTTGGTGCCCGGACTTTTTGGCATTCGACAAACATACTATTCAGGTGTGTTATTTATTTCTTACAGATGCAAATGTTTGTAGTAATTTTAGATCCATTACGCTGTCTCTAAGTTACATTAATTGTCTTATGTCATAAATATTGCTATAGAGTTCAAAGTATATATTTTATACATAAGTTAGGATGTATAGTTTGTTTCTGCTTTTTTTTTATCTGACCGAATGCCTTATTTTTTCAGGATGACAATAATAATTTTGAAATTGAAATAGAGTCCGTTGGAGGTGTCTTTAATTTTCCACAACATCTTGGACGAATTCAACTGGAGTCTCTTAATATAAGTGAAGCAAACTTAACCTTCTTCATTAGTTCGTCAAAAACCCAGGTATGAATATTGATGCTTGAGTCGCCATGGATTCTATAAAAGTAAATATAAATTTGATGGTAAATAAGTAAACATACTAAAACTTTCAAGCCCATTTTTATAAATATTGCTATAAATTTAGACCCTCCGCTACTTTTCGGCAATATAATGATGTACCAGAATTTATTGATCAGGGCAATTTACTCATGAACGTTTTCAAATTCCTCAATATTCCTTGTCGTCAATAACCTTCAATGTCAGGATGCCAGAGAACTTAAAATCATTCATTCGGTATACCTTGTAGATATGCGAACACTTTGCCCTTGGCTTAGCTAGAGTCAGGAACGCAGTCCCGCCCAGTCGTTTTTTTTTCCTTCTAAGTCTGTGAAGGGAAGTGTACTACAATATAACCTTTTTGGCTTTACATATCTAAATTAGTTTATACATTCAATTTATGATATGTGTGCTAAGCGTACTGTAATTTACTTCAATGTGTACAGAGACACACAGATATATAAACAGATGTGGTCCTTTTGTTTTTATTGTTGTAGGTTGTCTGGCCCTTGTGGCCAAGCAGGGGCTCATGCAAGAATGCAGCCCGTAAGTGACAAGTTTCTTTTGGTTTGTAGGTGATTAAGGATAAAATGATTAAAGGATATTATGTGGTCCTTAAAAAGATTGGTAATGAGATATAGGGAATGGATCGACAGAGAGAGAGAGAGAGAGAGAGAGAGAGAGAGAGAGAGGGGGGGGGGTCTGAAAATTACGTTACTACTACGACGCTGTTAGCGTTGTTTGGTCAGGAATGAATCGTAGGTTAACCTTTTATCATATATTCTTTTGGTCTTGCACCATTCCAACTGTGTCAGCTGTTACAAGCAAATTGCTGTATTGTTTTTGTGGATGCTCTAATGCAATTTCATCACAACTGTTTGCTGCATAAAATACAGTACAGAGAAGGTAGACGATGGGCTAAGAATATCTTTGAAATCGTAAGTGATGATCTCTTTAAAGGTTCCCTTTAAAATATATGCACCGTAACATTAATGAATGATCTTAAAATTCCTTTATATTGACAATTGTAGCATTTTGGTGATGGATTTTGATTGATGGAACCTATAGTCACAAGCGGCTAGCTGCATAGGTTTATATTTCTGTGAGGAATAAACCAATATAACTGCCTTCATTTCTAGAGGTACTGTTTAATGAAACATACATTCCATTCATAAGTTTGAGATTGAGAGAGAAACATGTCGGCAGGGCCTGCTTTATTAACTCTTTAGCCATGCCAAGGTGTTCGGAAATAGACCACGAATGTTAGGGAAATTGAAAAAGTTCAAAAATAAATTGCTTTAATCAATAAATTTTGGTATTTATGAAAGTTTTCAGAGGGTTTTTAAATACTGCTCTAAAATATCAAGAAGATGCCGCTAATATAAAAAAAAAGGCATTTAACCGAACCTATATGACAGTTGGCATAAGATTTTTACTTTTTACTAAGCACTTACAGTACCCAAGTAGTTATCTAAGCAGGCTGCACAATTCTCAGTATGTTGAGTTTTACACACTATCCCATCTTGTCAATGTCACAAGAGAATATGATGGAAATCAACACATAAGAAACTATAAGGAAGCTATATAAAAAACTATAAAACTATAAGAAACTAAAGTAAATTCCTCCCCGTCAGAAAAATATTCTGGAGATCACAAGTAACACACTTACCACCGAGCAACAAATGTTTTAATATAAGTTGGAATCTTATATATAAGAGTCTCAAAAGAGTTTATTGGTGGTTTATAAGTTTTCATTCTAGCAATATTTACCCGTCTTCCTAGTATACCTCAATGAATCTTACCTACTATTCGCTTAAAGGTCCAAAGGCCGCTCATGAAGGGCAAGGGCAAGGGACAGTGACATTGCCCTGTCGAGTAGGACAATGCCCTAGTGACTGACCATATGATCAGCGCCCAAGCTCCCTCTCAAGGAGGGCCAGGCAATGGCTGCTGATGACTCAGCAGATAGACCTATAGGCTCTCGCAAACCCCACATCCTTAGCTCACAAGGATGGTGAGGTTGCAGCGAACTGACGAACTGACGAGTTTGAGCGGGACTCTAACCCCAGTCTGGCATTTACCGGTCAGAGACGTTACTAAGTCGCCCACCATAACTCTACTCTCATGCAATATCTGTTAATTAAAGCCACACGACATAGCCATAGAAAATTTTATTTGTGTACGGTGACCAAATGGCCGAGCTATCATATCATTATGTAATTTTTCGTTTTGGTTGCTACTTATGTATACCAGTATGAGGTATAGTTTCATTCTATATTCTTAATCATCTTAAGATTATAAGGGTATCTCCACTAAATGTTAAAATTTAGTTATTGTGTGGTTTTCAATATAATATGAACTTTACCTGCCATCCATCAGTCGCATTCAACTTCTGTGATGGAAGATAGTTGAAATAAAAAAAAAGTGTTGAAGTCGGTCCACACGACCAGGCAGTGCCCGACAGGCAAACATCTCAGGGAGTGGGAATGACCCCTGATGACGTCAAAGACGAGAATAGCAAGAGTTCAACTGTTCATATTTTGTCCATCTAGACAACACTTGGAAGGCACATGATTCCAGAAGTAATATTTTCACCATATTCCAACTGGTTATTACTCTTAGTACTTTAATTATGAATTCCATCTTGTAGAGAAGAAAATCTAATGTTAAAAGCATAACTTCATCTGTTTTTCTTGGAAGAGACAAATCAATATGTACATCGTTATTGATAAGTTATCATGATTTGATCCGCAACCATTTAGCATTCAGTTAAACAAGGTTATATGAGAGTATTATATTTCAATACATTTGAGGGCCAGCACCGGAAAACAGATTTCATTTAGTATCATTAATTGTACTTTTGTGTAAAATTATTTTCATTGGTTTAAAATATCCTCTTTAGAATAGGTGTAATATTTCCTTTTAGAAGAAATTATTGTTAGAAAGAGATAAAAGTAACTTTTTGGTTTTACAAACTATGTATTTTAAAACATTTTCTAAAATCCAACAGAAGCAATGGTTGAATAGCATAGTCTTCATGCTTCAATATTATCTACCAATTTGCAATTTTTTTCTAATTTTACAGTTTCTGAAGTCTTTAAAGAAGATGGATCTAAGCGGTAATCCTGACTTTGATGCTCAGTCTCTTGTTAACCTAGGAAAACTAGAGTCCCTCACCTATCTTTCCCTGAGAGGAAGTGCCCTTAAAACTCTTGGTAAGTAACGTGACATTTTGAAGTATAGGTTTGAAAATGTATGATCATGACAAAGTTTTCATATTGTTTTCTGAACTAAAGATGCACACACTCAGTCTTACTAAGGTTTTAAATCATATGAGTAAATAGTATTTCTATCTTTTTTCAATAGAAATATTCTTTAATAAAGTATATTCCCCTGTAAAAAGGCAGGTGGGATACAATGAAAATTTGATTAGGTTGTCTATGCTGGTGGGCTGTAGGTCATTAGTTTTATTCCCTACTGTAGAACTCATTCCAATGAAAGCTAATAGACTTCATATTTTGGGTAATTCATATTTCTTCTGATCAGATACTGCTAACAATTTCGTTAACTACCTTTTGAAATTCATGTTGGAACTGATTCCCAAACTTTTCCTGGCCGTCCTACAAGTCTTCTTCCAGCAACTTCAGCTAAGAATATCTTCCTTGGAGCTCTATCCTCACCCATAGTATATATTTACTGAAAATATACACCAATTCTTTATAACTTATATTCAAAGTTTTATTTTTCAACACTGGTCATGTTGCCAGACTTAGAACTAGTTGACAGAGGGTCTATAGAAATGTCAGTTCCTTTTGGAATGTCAGTTCCATTGGCCTCTTCATGGGTATTTTCTGGTCCATGTATATAACTTGTTGTGTCTCCTTTTAACTTGTTTGTTTCTTTCGACTTTGAACATTCATATCTGCTTTAAGATAATTAGGTGAACTTTACATAATTGGATGAATTATTTAAGGTTTTTGGTAGTTAACTTTTTTTGCAATCATAAACAGAATTGGTAGATTTCCTCTATCACGAGGAAACAATAAATGTGTAATACATACATACAAATATCCAATGGTGGCCTATTGGAAACTTCCCTGCAATGCGATCTGCCGGACTGGGGTTCAAGTCCCGTTCAAACTCGATAGTTTCTTGGAGTTTCTGCAACCTCACGATCCCTGTGAGCTAAAGATGCGGGTTTGGAGGGAGCCTATAAGTCTACCTATCAAGTCATTAGCAGCCATTCCCGGACCTTTTCTAATCTCATCTCGGCCTCTGCCATTAATGAGTGTCCTTTAAACCAGATCAACAAATATTTCCCTTGATCGATTTGTATACCAAACTCTTGAACCCATCGAATATTAAATGTATCGTCGTATAAAAAAAATCATTGAAAACAGGATCCACAGAAGTTGTACGAATGAACTTGGTATTTAATGACTGGAATCTTTAAAGAATTCTATTTCAAAGGACCAATATTTTCATGAAATGCATAATGATTTTTGTCCTCTCTTTTTCTACCTGCCCAGTAAATTCATTTCTATCTGTATGACAAGATTACCAATTGAAAGGGAAATTGTTTAGAAATAAACTGTAAAACAAAGATGCTGATGAAAAGCGTTTTTGCATTTATTTTACAAAGTTCTGTATAGAAAAATATTGTAATTTGATTAACAGCACTTCGTCAAGTTCATAAAAATGCGTTTGGTCAGGCGTTTATAAGCTCAACAACTTTATTTTACAGGCAATGTTGCCAACAGTTTCTCTTTTGCTAAACACACAGTTACATGATACAATGTACAGCTGTCAGACGTCTTCTTAGCTTCCCATGAAGTGTGCAGATATTAATGAAACTAACTGTGCTATCCAAGAGTATTATTATTATTATTATTATTATTATTATTATTATTATTATTATTGATTGCTAAGGTACAATCCTAATTGGAAAAGCAGAATGCTATAAGCCCAGTGGCCCCAACGGGGAAAATAGCCCAGTGAGGAAAGGAAACAAAGAAAAATCAAATATTTTAAGGACAGTAAAAACATTAAAATAAATAATTCCTATATAAACTATAAATACTTTAAAAAAACAAGAGGAAGACAAATTAGGCAGAGCAGTGTGCCCAAGTGTACCCTCAAGCAAGAGAACTCTTACCCAAGATAGTGGAAGACCATGGTACAGAGGCTATGGCACTACCCAAAAATAGAGAACAATGGTTTGATTTTGGAGTGTCCTTCTCTTAGAAGAGGTGCTTTTTATAGCTGAAGAGTCTCTTCTACACTTACCAAGAGGAAAGTAGCTACTGAGCAATTGCAGTGCAGTAGTTAACCCCTTGGGTGAATAAGAATTGTTTAGTAATCTCAGTGTTGTCAGGTGTATGAGGACAGAGGAGAATCTTTAAAGAATAGGCCAGACTATTCGGTGTACGTGTAGGCAAAGGGAAAGAACCGTAACCAGAGAGAAGGATCCAATGTAGTACTGTCTAGTCAGTAAAACTCTCTAGCTTTAGTATCTTAACGGTTTGATTTCGGAGTCACTCGTAGACAAGAACCGCTTACTAAATCTAAAGTGTCTTCTATTAGAATAGGGCATAGAGGAGAGGCAGTTTAGGAAGCTGCAAAGAATTTGAATATTAGAATGCTTGTGGGGGTTGACAGTTTGAGGATATAACGAGGGAAACTAAAATGAATAAATAAGGAGAGACACCACTTTTAGATAAGGTTCAACATTGAAGTATGTTGGTGGTAATGTAATTATCATTATTATTATTATTATTATTATTATTATTATTATTATTATTATTATTATTATTATTATTAAATGCTAAGCTACAACCTTAGTTGGAAAAGCAGGATGCTATAAGCCCAGGGGCTCCAACATTAGTGACAAATGAACATCTGTTCAGTTCATCCGATGAGGGAATGTTTTCAATTTGGTGGTT
The DNA here is from genome assembly GCF_036898095.1 of Palaemon carinicauda. Lineage (NCBI taxonomy): Eukaryota > Metazoa > Arthropoda > Malacostraca > Decapoda > Palaemonidae > Palaemon > Palaemon carinicauda. Next base: position 116,457,710 of record NC_090725.1, on the reverse strand, counting down.
GAAATCAATCTTTTAATTTAAATGAGAAAGGCCATAAGGTTGGTCGATAAAAAAATAAAAGCATGACATTATTATGAAGATATTTTGTTTTCCTTGTTAATTGTGGTAATTGCATACCCTTATTAGTTAATTTATTATTTTTAATTTACATTATATGTATATATATATATATATATATATATATATATATATATATATATATATATAGTAATGGTGTGAATGATACATTCAAGATGATAATGATCCTAACATCAGTCTTTAATCTTCGTATTGGAAAAATAATTGACCTAATAATTTCTCTTCTTCATATACTTATTCTTATTCCAAAGATCCATCCTTTTTCAAATTGTATAATTGGATCGTCAAATACCTCTCCAATAATCACAACCATGAGATTTAGCAATATCAGGTTGCACTTGTGACCCTCCCTCTCTCTCTCTCTCTCTCTCTCTCTCTCTCTCTCTCTCTCTCTCTCTCTCTCTCTCTCTCTCTCTCTCTCTCTCACACAGTGATTTTGATTTTCCTTCTCAGATGAACATCTGCCATACCTACTGAAAAATTTGTCAAACCTGGAGTATTTGAACGTGCACTCTACTGGAATAACTTATCTCGGTGATCCAGATATTTTCAATTCCAATAAGGTAATATTAGTGTTTGTTTTTGCTTATTTTATATGTTGGTGAGCATAAGTGAGATAACTCATTTAAAAAAATAGTAAAAGGAGTTTCTGCCTTAATATATTTATTATATTGATACTAAGAAAAGAATGCTATTTTAGCCTCGTCTAACCTGTTGTCCTTTTGTTAAATATAAAACCTCTTTGTTGAAGATTTTTGTTTCCCACATTAGTAATTTCATTGACTATACAGACCTCATTCACCTTCAGATTATTTTCACCCTCACTCCAACACTTCCTTCTACTACTACTCTACTCATTGGTAGTTGGGCCACTCATTGACCCATAGCCGCTCTCGAAAGACGTCTCCAGCCCCCTTTATCTTAAGCTAAATCCATTCGTTTATCCATTTTAATTCCCTCCCTGTCGACATCTTCCATGCGGCATCTATTCCAACTTCCTAGGTCTTCCCAAAGGTCTCCGTCTCATGACTTAAGCAGTTAGCATATGTTTGTTTATACGTGTGTCCTGGTTCCTCAAATTACGAGTCTATAGTCTTTAGGCCTTTTCCTCCAGCCCATCAAACATTTTTCTTTATAAATTAGTTCTCTAATATTTCCACATCACCTAACAATCACAAAACATTTTTATCCATCCTTTCACATGTGTTATAGGATTAAAGGCCACTCATGAATAGCAGAGGCAAGGGACAGTGACATTGCCCTAGCAAGCAGGGCAATGTCCTACAGACTGAACATATATACATATGATCAGTACCCAAGCCCCTCTCCACCCAAGCTAGGACCAAGGATTGCCAGGTAATGGCTACTGATGACTCAGCAGATATAGCTATAGGCTCCTCCAAATACCCAATCCTTAGCTCTCAAGGATGGGGAGGTTGCAGCGACCAAGGGAAATTTGAGCGAGACTCAAACCGCAGTCTACCGATCACCAGTCAGGGACGTTACCACATCGGCTACCCTAACCCTTTACCTTTACCTTTTTCATTTCCCAACTCTCTCTCATCCAATGCAAACAGTTCTGCTTTCTGGAGTTCGAGACCCACTCAAGCTCGATAGTTTCTTGTGTCAGCAACTCCACCCTCCTTGTGTGATATGGATGGAGTGTTAGGATGTTGCCTATAGGTCCATTTGCTGAGTTATCAGTAGCCATTGCATGGCCCTCCCTGATCTTAACTTGGGTGGTGATGGGACTTGGGCTCTGATCATATGTATATATGGTCAGTCTCGAGAGAATTGTCCGACTAGGGTATGTTACCAATCATAAATCCAATCCACACCCTCCAAGGGAACTGGATAAATTGATAGAAACAATTAACCAAACGTAGTGGTTATTACTAAGCCTAGCCACGGAAGACCTCTCGTAAAAGAGACCTCCATGGACGGCATACATAAAGAAACCTCGCAAGTAGTAGAAGTAAGGTCTTTATGTTAATCTGGAATTGTACTCATCGACAGATAGTAGAGCGCTCAGCTTATAGAAAGCGGTCTCAAAAGGAAGGGAAAAACGTATGCAATAAAGGTATAAATGTTGCCGGTAATAACAGCACTCTAGGTAACGGCACTGTCACCACCCAAGGCTCTTCCCAAAGCAGAGGCATATAGCCATTCCCCTATTAAATGGCTAGACCTGCCGCCAGTAACGACAGTTTTGCTATGTATAGCGGCAAGGTCAAACAGCAATAATTTCCACAGAAACGAAATGCCGTAAAAGGAGGCTGTGACGTTATAGGCGACACCTCCGTAAATAGCGACATATCACTATTACATGCCTAAGATTAGGAATGCCGTCGGAAACGACAAAGCCGTAAGTACCGGCACGGCCGTCAGTCTAACAACTCACTCCTTTATAGAGAGGTATGCTAATGGCTCTGGAGGGTCAGGACCCCTACGGGATTAGGCCTCTCAAAGAACAACTGCAAAAAACACAGCATCATATAAATAAATCTAAGGTCGATGTCAGTATCGGGAAGACCAACCGCAGGGGAAGGTAACGACATGGGGTAGTATGCCAAATAACAAAAGTCAAAACAAAATCAAATGCAATTCAATCTTAAAATCCCAGAGACTAGGAAACGGCAGAACACTAGAGTCAGCGCACCGACATTTTGAGCTCACCCTTTGCAAAGGGGAACGCGAAAAAACTGCCAGAACCCAGCATGAGAAATCTCAAACGAATGTAGCATGGCGGACCAATGAAACGCCGTTGAAGGATAGGCTAGGCCTGAATGAGACAAGTCAAAAGAAAGTATAGAAAGTACAGAAAGCCAGTGAACCGACTTATATTCAAATAAATGAGCTCACCCTTCGCAAAGGGGAGCTCTAAAAAGTGCCCATACCTAGCTCTGAAAATTCTCGAATGCTTGTACCACGATGGCCAAGAGCCTAAATGGTCAAAATACCGAGAAAACGCCAGCAAGTGAATCAAAAGACTCAAAAAACTAGTATAACTGAGCAAAACCTCCCCAAAGGAAAAAACCACTGTTAACGATTCCGGAACTATAGACCAAAACGACATCGGCGAGTCCGTATTTAACTAAAAAGTTACCGCGTCTAGGCTAGGCTAACCGAAACTGACACGCACCGACAAAAACATAAATTACAAAAATGCAATGTAAATGCAAACTCAAAATAGAGCCCAAAGCTTCGCAATGCTAGAAAACTACTAGCTAACATGAATCTTGCACAATAAAACGAGTAAACGCGAAAACAAGGACGATCGGGTACCCAAAAATAAATTTTTCCTACATGAAAATACCATTTTTTTTTTATTATTATTATTATTTAAGGTTATTTTTGCAGTATACAACGAAATACTTATTTCCCTAGGCTAGATCTGGTGATGGAGAAAATTTAACTAATTTCTTATCTTTTTAATGAAGTGAAGATAACTATAGTTGGTATATTTCATCCACAGAAGCTGAAGCACCTTGATATTTCTGGGAACGATAAATTGAGTGTCATCGCATTTCATGCCGGTAAGAAAGTTTTCTATAATTTTTATGACATTTTGTGGTAGTGTGTGAGAAAACTATATGTAATATCTTTAATAATGTTTAAATGTTACGACTACATGGAGCTATATAAGTCTAATAATAACGAAACGAGAAAAGACATAGCTCGAGTATCAAGCAAGCTACTGGTAGAGCATTAGAAAGACAAAAAACAATCAAATAATGAAAGAGTCAAATAGATGAAACTCCCTTGTTAAAGCAGCCTCAAAATACAGCCCAAGTTTAGTTTCTTTCTATTGTCCTAAAACTATGATGAGTTTTCTAGTTAATGTAGACTAGAATAAAAAAAATAACTGATACCAGTGGTTACAATTATCATGCATATATACATGTATGTTTAAATAAATGTATATACACACCTATGTAAAATCCTTATATGTATATACAATACATATATATATATAAGTATGTGTGTTTATAAATGCATGTAAATGTTTGTCTATACATATATTTATATGCATCTTTATACATATATACCAAATATATATACGTATATATACATATATATATATATATATATATATATATATATATATATATATATATATATATATATATATATATCACAAGCACACGTGATTTTAATTAATGTAAATATCACCCACGAAATGCATTTAATACCGAATTCTATCTTGGGAATACATATCCACTTGGAATTCATTTTATGGTAACAGCTTCTGGCCGGGTGGTGATTCGAACCACCACCTGTACGGCTTGAAACTATGCTGGCAGAGACCCTACCGACTCGGCTATGAAGTCTCTCTTGATAGCCGAGTCGGTAGGGTCCCTGCCAGCATAGTTTCAAGCCGTACAGGTGGTGGTTCGAATCACCACCCGGCCAGAAGCTGTTACCATAAAATGAATTCCAAGTGGATATGTATTCCCAAGATAGAATTCGGTATTAAATGCATTTCGTGGGTGATATTTACATACATATATATATATATATATATATATATATATATATATATATATATATATATATTTATATACAAATTTATATATATATATACTTATATTTATATATATATAATTATATATATATTTATATATATGCATATGTACATATATATATATATATATATATATATATATATATATATATATATATATATATATATATATATATATATATTTATTTATTTATTTATTTATTTTTTATATATATGTATGTATATATGTATTTATATATTATACATGTATATATACGTATATATATGTATATATATGTATTTATACATTATATATGTATATATATGTATATATATGTATTCATATATTATATATGTATATATATGTATATCATATACATATATGTATGTATATATATATATATATATATATATATATATATATATATACGTACATATATATATATATATATATATATAATATATATATATATATATATATATATATATATATATATATATATATATATATATATATATATGCATATATATGTATATATGTATATATATATATATATATATATATATATATATATATATATATATATATATATTTATTTATATATAAGTATATATACGTATACATGTATAAATAAATGTATATTTATTATTATTACTACTATCATTATTATTATTATTTTTATTATTATTATTATTATTATTATTGCTATCCAAGCTACAACCGTAGTTGAAAAAGCCAGATGCTATAAGCCCAAGGGCTCCAATAGAGAAAAATAGCCCAGTGAGGAAAGGAAAGAAAAGGAAATAAATAAATGATGAGAACAAATTAACAATAAATCATTCTAAAAACAGTAACAGCGTCAAAACAGAAATGTCATATATAAACTATAAAAAGACTTATGTCAGCCTGTCAACATAAAGACATTTGCTGCAACTTTGAACCTTTGTAGTTCTACTGATTTAACTACCCGATTAGGAAGATCACTCCACAACTTGGTCACAACTGGAATAAAACTTCTAGATTACTGTATAGTATTGAGCCTCATGGTGGAGAAGGCCTGGCTATTAGAATTAACTGCCTGCCTAGTATTACGAACAGGATGGAATTGTCCAGGAAGATCTGAATGTAAAGAATGGTCAGAGTTATGAAAAATTTTATGCAACATGCATAATGAACTAATTGAATGACGGTGCCAAAGAATAGTATCTAGATCAAGAATAAGAAATTTAATGGACCGTAAGTTCCTGTCCAACAAATTAAAATGAGAATCCGCAGCTGAAGACCAGACAGAAGAACAATACTCAAAACAAGGTAGAATGAAAGAATTAAAACACTTCTTCAGAATAGATTGATCACCAAAATTCTTGAAAGACTTTCTCAATAAGCCAATTCTTTGTGCAATTGAAGAAGACACAGACCTAATGTGTTTCTCAAAAGTAAATTTGGTGTCGAGAATCACAACTAAAATTTTAAGAGTCATACAAAGTAAAAGAAACATTATCAATACTGAGATCCGGATGTTGAGGAGCCACTGTCCTTAACCTACTTACAATCATACTTTGAGTTTTATTGGGATTCAACTTCATACCCCATAATTTACACCATGCACTAATTTTAGCTAGGTCTCTATTAAGGGATTTAGCAACCCCAGATCAACATTCAGGGGATGGAATTGATGCAAAGGGAGTAGCATCATCTGCATATGCAACAAGCTTGTTTTCTAGACCAAACCACATGTCATCTGTATATAGTAGGAAAAGTAATGGACCAAGAACACTACTCTGTGGAACACCAGATATCACATTCCTATACTCACTATGGTGCCAGAAACAACAACTCTTTGAGATCTATTACTTAAAATATCAATAACAATGCTAAGAAACGACCCATCCACTCCCAACTGTTTGAGCTTGAAAACAAGGGCCTCATGATTAACATGGCCAAAGGCAGCACTAAAATCAAGGCCAATCATACGAACTTCCTGACTACAATCAAGGGATTTCTGTACAGCATTGGGGATTGTAAGAGGGGCATCACATGCTCCAAGGCCTTTACGAAAACCAAATTGCAAACTGGGGAATAGATGATTACCTTCAGCAAACCTATTAAGACGTTTTGCCAAAAGACGTTCAAAAACTTTAGATAATATGGGAGTTATGGAAATTCGGCGGTAATCAGTTGGACTTGAGCTACCACAAACACATTTACATAAAGGAGTAACATTACCAATTCTCCAACAAGTGCTAAACGCTCCTCTTCTTGCTAACTTGCTCAAAATAACAGATAATTTATAAAAAACAAAGGAAAATACTATTTGGGTCTACACCTCCATAAGCATCAAGGTCCATCAACAGAGTTTTAATTTCACGAGATCGAAAAGCTAAACTAGTTAGTTTAGCCTCAGGAAAACATGAATGAGGAAGTTCAAGTTTTTCATTACTCTGTTTACTGTCAAAAACATCAGCCAACCTTTGGACAGTGAGAGACTGAGCTATCTAGTTTAAGTAAAGGAGGAACTGTTGCATCTACACCAAAGAGTGCAGATTTAAGGGTAGACCGCCATTTATGTTCCCGAGTTGTACCAGAAATGGTTTTTTTTTTATGGATAATTGTATTCCTTTTCCGTTTAGGCATAAACTCTCTGAGCAAAAGCTCTAAGCTGAGTATAATTATTCCAGGTCAAATCTGATCTGTTACCTTTCCAAAGATGATAGGCCTCCTGCTTCTCCAAATAAGCACGTCTACAAGCATCACTGAACCACGGTTTGTCCTTCACTCGGTACCTTAGCACACGAGAAGGGATATGCCTATCAAATATGGTGACTAGATTCTCATTCAAAGGGACAACAGGATCAACACTACTATATAATTGTGACCAATCCAAGCACAAAAGATCATGCAAAATCCCATTCCAGTCTGCTTGAGATATCATATAAATTTTACAAGGGTATGATACATCAGGGACAGGTTGCTCAGTCTTCACTACTACTGAAATCAAGGCATGACCAGATGTCCTGACTGGAGAACCAACCTTACTAGTTATAATGCCAGGGGAGTCAGTGTATACAAGGTCCAAGCAATTACCAGACCTGTGAGTATCTTCACTTATCATTTGCTCACAGCCTGATTCAGAGGCAAAATCTAAAGCTCTTAAGCCATGGCGATCGGTAGGAAAGATAGAACTTAACCACTCCCTATGGTGAGCATTAAAATCACCAACAACGACAAAAGAAGCCTTTCTATCATCTTCTTGTATCTCAGCCATGATGGTCAGAAGACAATCAAAGATGTCTGGATTCCGTTAGATCGAACACAAATAAAAGCTGTTATGCCTGCCACAAACTTTTATTACCTGAATCTCATGACATCCACATTCATAGCAGAACTTATGAGAAGCAGGGTACTTGGTCCTAATATACACCACCATTCCCCTGGCCCTAGGGATGGAATTACGTTTCAACATTATGGGCTTCTTAAAACCAGTTATAAGGAGCTCAGATGAGTGCCTCATATAAAAACCAAAGTTTCTGAGCTCAAAAGAATATCATAACTGTCTGGACACAACTGTCAGGTCTTGAATATTTGCATGAAGACCACGGATATTGCAATACAGAAGACGACATTGACGAAATCTAGGACGTACTGGTCCCGGATTTTGCTCAATGTCTCTAGACAGTATAAGAATTAATATTAATAAAAAAGAGACGTTGTACTTAAAAACTAGATTAACAAGAATTACAACAAAAGCAATATGTACAGAATTATAAATAAAGTGATTTATCAAACCCATAGACTATAGTAAAAAGTCGGAAAAATTGGTCCACATGGAGGAGCCGATACATCATGCAAGGCTAAATACCCTCCAGGATAGCCACTTCAACTGCAGGGAGAACAGTAAGGATGGTTTTGAGATGAAAAAGAATCAGATAAGGAAAAGACAACCTCTTGATAAACCACCAGGCATCTATGGCCCTTCTAATAAGCCTACCCAACACACCATTTAAAAAAAAACAAGAGGAAGAGAAAAAAAATAAGATTGAATAGTGTGCCCGAGTGTACCCTCAAGCAAGAGAACTCTAACCCAAGACAGTGGAAGACCATGGTACAGAAGCTATGGCACTAACCAAGACTACAGAGCGATGGTTTAATTTTGGAGTGTCCTCCTAGAAGAGCTGCTTACCATAGCTAAAGAGTCTCTTCTACCCTTACCAAGAGGAAAGTAAACTAAACAATTGCAGTGCAGTAATTAACCCCTTGGGTGAAGAAGTGTTTAGTAATCTCATTGTTGTCAGGTGTATGAGGAAAGACGAGAATCCGTAAAGAATAGGCCAGACTATTCGGTGTATGAGTAGGCAAAGAAAAAATAAGCCGTAACCAGAGACAGGGATCCAATGCATTACTGTCTGGCCAGTCAAAGGATCCAATGACTCTCTAGTGGTAGCATCTCAAGGGCAGCTGGTGCCCTGGCCAACCTACTACCTACTACCGACATATGTATATATATGTGTATATTTATACATACATACATATATATATATATATATATATATATATATATATATATATATATATATATATATATATATACATATGCAGATGCAGATAAAAACAATATAGAAATTGTAAGAAATGTAACATTTTTTAATCTATTATACTTTATTTATATTTTTTTCCAAATGAAAATTATTATTTTACTTTGCAGATTTCATCCATCAGATGATCTACTTGGATATCTCGAATTGTGTTTTAAGAATAATCAAAGTGGAAGAAGACTTGTTGTCCAAAGCACCATTATAACCAGAAGGATGTTGGGATTATGGAAGTGCTGGACGTCTCGAATAATCGCCTGAAAGAAATTCCTCCTTCATTGCTCTCTGCTTTACGCAATAACAGTTTCTCGCTCAATATCTCCGGTAAGTTGTAAAATCTCGTCTTCTTCTTCAAATAGCTTGTCTTCCCCAAGTTAAAGTTAATTTACACAAAGAGATTATGTAAATCATTTGATGGTATAGTGGTGAAACCTGGTTTGAACAAGGTATTGATTGTGAGATCTGTGAGAGAATAATTTCCAATGATTCGCAATTCTGATCTTTAAGATTCTTTAAAATCCAAAATTAAACTTGTACTAGTCAGGGCCACCCATAATTGGTTGGTTTGCTGTGAGAAATAAGACTAAAATCTTCCACCATCACCAATCTGCATTGGCCAGTGTGGTGATGAATATGGCCAAATCCCCAACATGCCTAAGGATATATATTGGGCCTTTTTTCTGCAGTGTACTAGAAACGGCTGCATTTGTTTTTTGTTGTTATATAGCCCTAATATATATATATATATATATATATATATATATATATATATATATATATATATATATATATATATATATATATTCAATGTTATCCCAACATTTGCCGGTCACTTTGCTGTATAGAAATTAGAAGCCTAACGAAAAAATTTACTGAGTTTGAAATTAACTGTAAGCATACCCAATGAGAGAATTTTGAATTACAGATAAAACAAAATTGGAAATCATAACATTTAATTCAATAGTTGAATTGGGTGCACTGAATTCTTTAAAATTAGTTGATTATAATTAGATGAGCTCATTTGCCATCAGAAATAAATCTAGTGTAATTCCTACCGAAAATTGCCTAACCACACCATATTTTGAAAAATCTGGTCTGATTTCAAATTGTTCCTTTCATGAGAATTGGCAACATCTCTGCTTCGCGTTTTACTGGACTGGGGTTTGAGATCTGCTCATCCTCCATTGTCGTTTGTAGTGTCTGCAACCTCATCATCCTTCGGAGTTAAAGATGGGGGGTTTGGGGGAGCCTATAGATCTATATGTGTGTGTGTGTCAAGAATAAGTTAACCCAGATTGATGTTACTTCTCTGAATAATCTTTTTAGAAGCTTATATATAAATTTTGGTATTTTTAGAAAAAAAAAATATGTCTATTAAGCTCGGCTTTTAAGTTAAATTGTTAAGATCACAGGAATTTGGCAGTTTAAATCCTTCAAGTCGAGTTTAATATTCTTGAGATCTTATCTACGTTGTTGTACCACCCATGTGTCACACGATCATACATAGTAACAACATTTCTCTTTTTTGTACATATTATCCTTTGTATCTTCGCTCTTCCCTCGCACTGACAGCAGCGTGCATCAACCTGTCTGCTTTTCTTATTGTTAACTGTTAACAGAACCGGTTGCCGGTTGGACAAGAAATAGCCTGTTTTATTTTGTGAGTTGTGACCTTCTTGCCGGGACTTGGTGTGTATATATAAACTCGATGTTCTGTAATAAAGTTACTCAGTTGCTTTCATCTTGCCTTTTGAGTCACAACCTACTCTTGGCCCGTTACATAGGTGACCCCGGAAGTTAACTCACTCCTCCCGCCTCCCCCCCCCCCTCACTGGTACAATGGCGGACTCCTCGGAAGTTGGCACCACCCCATTTAAACTTTCATCGTTCGCCAGCGAAAAGCGTCTGCTTAGTTTCAGCGCGCAGAAGTCCTGGTCCGCATCAAGGGCGTCACTCGCTTAACCACCAAAGCAGATTATGTTCTCATGGCAATACCCGAGGACACCTGCCCGGAAATCTCTGACTGGCTTTGTGAACAAGGAGAAACCCCAATAGCGTATGATGCCCTCAAAACATACCTTCTGCAGCAGTACTCGCTGACGCCAGCTGCCCGTATAGCAAAGCTTTTTCAGCTCTCTCAACAACCGTTGGGGGACCAAAGGGCCTCGATCGCCCTCAGGGAAATGACCAGTATCGCTCGCCTGCAACGTGCCGCAGACGGCTCTCCTTGTGAGGTGAGCCTACTTCGTGCCCTTTGGGTATGCCGTTTACCCGAACCTGTACGCGCTGCCATACCCAATGTCGATAGTTTACCCATAAAGGATTTGATGACCAAAGCCAATGCCCTTATGGACAGCCACTTCACGACCTTCAAGACCTCCATCAACGCCTCCACTCCTGACAAAGAGGACGCCTATTCAACGTCAACCTAAGCTGACATGAATGCAGTAGGAAATACACGCCTACCCCATGATGTGCCCGAGCGGCTACAAAGCCACCCATCACCCACAACTTGCTCGCGCCCCCCAACCAACGACTTCTACAGCCACTTACTGCCGCGCATCGGCCGCAGTTTTTCTACCACCACTACAGATTTGGGGATGACGCAGAGAAATGTGGCAAGGATTGTCAGTGGCCAAAAAACGTGTAAGTAGGCCATCGCTCGTGGCGGTGGCCTCCCATATTCTAATCTTTTCTTTTTACATGATGCAGGAACGGGCGTACGGTTTTTGGTAGACACGGGTGATTGTCGTTTCCTTTTGCCAAGGGAACTCTTCAGGACACGACGTAGTCTGTCTAAGTTTGCTGACGTCCGCCTGGTAGCTGCCAACAGATCTGCGATACCCAACTACGGTTACGAGAACCTCACATTATCGTTTGGAAACGGTAAATATAATTGAAAGTTTCTCGTTGCTGTCATCACATTGCCAATCCTCGGTGCAGATTTTCTCTCTCATTTCCACCTTCTGGTCGATGTCGCCCACCGACGAATGGTCAACGCAGACTCATACTTGGCGACACCTCTTCAACCCGCCCCCTTCAACCTCGCTCCTCACATCAGCACACCCATGGATGCCAATCCCCACCTCCTTACGTAGTACCCGGAAGTTTTCCGTCCAGAACTTCGCAAAATGCTCACGGCTCCTGCCAAACACAGTAATTATCACCATATCAAGACGACGGAGCCCCCAGTCTTCGCAAAATTCAGATGTCTGGCACTGGATCGATTGGCAGGCACCAAACAGACGTTCGCCGAAATGGAAGAAATAGGGCTTTGCCAAAAGGCCTTCAGCCCATGGTCGTCACCTTTACACATCACTCCTGAAGAAAGACGGCTCCCTCTGTCCGTTGGGGATTACAGGCGCCTGAACACGCAAACAGAACCGGATCACTACCCCCTCCCAAACATCGCCGACGTGACCTACTACCTGCACAAAGCGAAGGTTTTCTCCACGCTCGACTTCTTGAAGGGGTACTATCAGGTGCCTATGAAACCAGAAGACATCCCAAAGACAGCAATCACCACTCCCTTCGGTGCATACACCTTCAATTACTCCTGTTTTGGCCTTCGTAATGCTGGGGCCACTTTTCAACGTCTCATGGATGGCATCTTAGGGGACCTCCCCTTCTGTGTATGTTACGTGGACAACATAATTGTGTTCTCTTCCTCAAAATAGGAACACCTCCGTCACCTGCGTATCGTGCTCGACCGCCTGCAACAAAATGGCCTTGTAGTCCGGTACGACAAGTGTACCTTTGGTGCCAACGAAGTGTTGTTCTTAGGGCACCGCATCACTCTTGAAGGAGTCCATTCCCTCCCTGAGAATGTAGCAGCCATTCAGAACTTTCCCCACGCCCTTGACCGTCATAGCACTGCAGGAATTCTCGGGCTTGATCAACTATTATCACTGTTTTCTGCTAGCCATTCACGTCACTCTTGCTCCCCTCTACGCCTCCCTCAAGGGAAAGCCAATAGACCTGAAGTCGGGTCCCCTTCAAGAAACGGCCTTCTGCAACACAAAGAATGCCCTATCAACCACTGCTGCTCTCACTTTCCCCATCCCACATGCCCCTCCCCTTCTCTCCACCGATGCCAGCCACGTCGCTATTGGTGCAGTATTCGTACAGCTGGTCAACGGCTCGCACCGCCCATTGGCCTTCTTCAGCAGAAAACTGTCCAAGACAGAATCATGTTATTCTACCTTCGATCGCGAATTGCTGGTGGTGCACTTGGCTGTCCGTCACTTTCGCCATTTCTTAGAAGATACGACCTTTGCCATTCGCACAGACCACATGCCTCTGGTGCACACATTCACTTGACAGTCTGACGCCTGGTACGTCAACGCCAACATCTCTCCGCCGTGGCTGAATACAATTTGACCCTTTGACACATCACTGGGAAAATGAATCCCGTTGCCGATGCCCCGTCAAGAAACACGTTGGCCCCCATTAAACTGGGATTGGATTACAACGCCTTGGCTGAAGCCCAACGACAGGATCCAGAGTATCAAGCATGTAGGACATCCTGCACATTCCTCCGTTGGGAAGACGTCCCCCTTGACGACTCCAACACCAACCCTCCTCTGTGACGTCAGTACTGGTAGACCGCGACCTTGGATTCCTGCTCCCATGCACCAACAGGTGTTTGATTTCATTCACGGCCTTTCACATCCCTCACGCCGTTCTACTGCACAGCTGCTGAAGACGAAGTTCATTTGGCATGGCATTTCTAAGGATGCTCAGGATTGGGTCCGAGCATGTACTTCTTGCCAACCTTTCAAAGTACATCGACACACAGATTCAGAGTGGGCACCTTTTCTCAACCTCTGTGTCATTTAGGCCACATTCACGTCGACGTTGTAGGCCCCCTACCCACATCACAAGGACATCGTTACCTGTTTACCGTCATCGACCGCTCCACTCGTTGGCCTGAAACCATTCCCATGGAAACTGCAACGTCCGCCTCATGTACATCTGCCTTACTCTTAGGATGGATTGCAAGATTTGTTATCCCTGAGCATATTACTTCTGGGCATCACCCTACATCAGACAACTGCCTATAACCCCGCTCCCAATGGAATGATTGAATGTTTTCATCGCACCCTCAAAGCAGCTTTGATGTCCCGTTGGTTTACTTAGCTTCCCTGGGTCCTCCTGGGACTGAAGACCACTCATAAAGACGCCCTGGACGTCTCGGCAGCTGAAATGGTGTATGGCGACCCGTTGGTCGTCCCTACCGAATTTTTTCCATCTGCAATCTCCTCCTACGATCTCCAGCGCATACGTCACGTCGTGGGAAAATTTACTTCATGCCGCCAGACTTAGAAGCCCCCAGCAATGGATCACATAGTGACAGACTTGCACTCTGCAACACACGTCTTCCTACGCAATGACACCAGCAAACCACCGCTAACGCCCCCTTACACGGGCCCCTTGACGCAATCCAAAAGCATTCCTACTAAACATTTGTGGCAAAGAACACTGGGTCTCCATTGATCGTCTAAAACTGCTTATCTCCTGCCAGATGACTCGCCTACAGTTCACCTCTCTAGATCAGGGCGCCCTTTTTAACATACACAGTATGTCATTTTTAGGGGGGAGCCATGTACCACCCGTGTGTCACACGATCGTACATATTAACGACATTTCTCTTTTTTGTATATATCATCCTTTGTATCTTCGCTCTCCCCTCGCACAGACAGCAACATGCATCAATCTGTCTGCTTTTCTTATTGTTAACTATTAACAGAACCGGTTACTGGTTGGACAAAAAATACCCTGTTGTATTTTGTGACCTTCTTGCCGGGATTGGTGTGTATATTTAAACTCGATGTTCTGTAACAAAGTTACTCAGTTGCTTTCATCTCGCCTTTTGAGTCAAAATCTACTCTAGGCCCGTCACATTGCTAACTTCAAATACTAAGTACCTCATAATAAGATACGACAAGTTTAACCCTTGAAAGCCTAAATGCTAGTCACAATAAACTGGTTGTAATTATCATTTGAGTATAGGTTTTTATGAATCGGAATATGATAGTCATCACGTGAGGTTAAAACATTTAAAATCACGAAAGAATTTGTCGATATTCAGACTTGAAAAGGCTTAGGAGTTGCACAAGTGAAATTCATATTATTTCTTGGTTATACATTGTTATAAAAGAAGCATATCAATATAGGTGAAATTCCATTTTGCAAGTAAATGTCCTTATAATAATAATAATAATAATAATAATAATAATAATAATAATAATAATAATATTAATATCATTATTAGTATTATTATTTTTAGTAGTAGTAGTAGTAGTAGTAGTAGTAGTAGTAGTAGTAGTAGTAGTAGTAGTAGTATTATCCAAGCTACAGCACTAGTTGGAAATGCAGAATGCTATAAACCAAAGGACTCCAACAGGGAAAATAGCCCATTGAGGAAAGGATATAGGAAATAAATGAACTACAAGAGAAGTAGTGAATAATTAATGTAAAATATCTTAAGATCAGTAACAATGTTAAAATAGATATCCCATATGTAAACTATGAAGAAAGACTCATGTCAGCTTGTTTAACATAAAAACATTCGCATGAAGTCTCAACTTCTGAAGAGCTATTTTATTAGGAAGACAATTGCACAATCTGGTCTTAGTTTGAATAAAACTTCTAGAATACTGCGTAGTATTGAACCATATGAAGGAGAAAGCATGAATGTTAGAATTAGAATTAACTATTTACCCAAGTTGCTTCTCTTTAGTCTGAATCTTTTATTCTTCAAATATGGATGCAAAATTAAGTATTATGAAGCATTTCATCTTTCCTCGCAGGGAATGCTTTTGGAGAAGCCAGCGAAAACTGCCTAACGTTTCACCTTTGGCATTTTCTCCAATCGCTGCCTACCGAGGTTCATGTGCCTGGGGAGGAAGAGCTTCGTTTCAGGGAGAAGATTGCCTTGTCCAAATGCCAGTGGAATTCGTGTCCTCCAGGATGCCATTGCAATAGCAAGGAGAAGATTGTCGATTGCAGCAATATTGGTGAGGAAGGATTTTGAGATGGGAAGAGCACTTGATTTCTATTATTTTTTTTCTTTTTTTTTTGGTGTTTTACAAATGTATAACTTTTGGTAAAATACTAACAACAATGTGTTTCCTTGATATCAAATTAAATATTTATTGTCTTTCTTTGATACTGAAATTGGTTTCAATACTTTACAAATGTATAACTTTTGGTAAAATGCTAACAACAATGTGTTTCCTTGATATAAAATTATTTATTTATTGTCTGTCTTTGATATTGGAATTGATTTCAATGTTTTACAAATGTATAACTCTTGGTTAAATGCCAATATTAATGTGTTTCCTCGATATCAAATTGCATATTTATTGCCTTTCTTTGCGATTAAAAGTGAGAAAGGGAAAGGTTTACACGTCCCTAAATGAAGTAAAAATCGTGAAACTGTAAAGATAATCCCTATTAAATAGTTTATATAAATAATTTTCTCTACATAACGATTTTTTAGTCAAATAAGGATAAGTTTTGATAAGTAACGACTTAATTCTAATTATCTCTAAACAAAGGGAAATGTTCAGAGATTTAATGAAATCAGTAAATAACATAGTTAACATTCTATCAAAATGACATTCAATTCTACTATTAGTTTGCTAAGACTTGTTATTCCGGTCCCTTAAATCCTAACCCCCGAATAACGGTGTCCTTTATGTTAATTTGAAACTCTTCTTTTATTTAGGTCTCAAAACTCTGCCTCAGGTGGCCCCCTCTTCGGCTGAGATTCTTCTTTTGCAAAACAACAATTTGACAACGCTCGAGGGCATCCAATCTGCCGCTTGGTGCAACCTTAAAATTCTTAACCTGGGTTACAATAATGTCTCTCGAATATGTAAGTTGCAATCATGTTTATTGCCATGAGATTCTATATATTCAGCTTATAAAGTCTTTATTACTTCCTCCAAGGAGGTTATAAAATCGAGTCAATTTATTTATTCATTTATTTATTTATTTGGCTGTGTCTGTAGACTGAATTACAGCAAAACTACACAACGGATTTTGTCGAAATTTTCAACACACATTTTAAGTCATGGACAACTCATTAAATTTTGGAGATGATCCGTATTCTAGATCCAGACTTGCATTTTTCATAATTTTAAAGATTAAGTCAAAAGAAATTGATGGATCTTGAAGAAATTTTCACCAAAGATAAATCTGAGGGCGTGGGCGACTCCATTAACTTTTGGAGATGATCCGGTTCCTGAACCAGATTCTAGACCCAGATTTGCTTTTTATTTATTTATTTGTCTGTGTGTCTGTGGACAAGATTACTCCAACTACTCGATGGATTTTGACTAAATATTCACCACAGATAGACCTTAGGTCATGGACGACTCCTTCAAAGTTTGGAGATGATCCGGAGCAGGATCCAGATTCTAGATCCAGTTTTGAGTTTTTCGCTATTTGTGTCAACGTCAGCCTTTGGCGGTCTGAAATCTCTGATTGCTCCTGTTATTATTATTATTATTATTATTATTATTATTATTATTATTATTATTATTATTATTATTATTATTATTATTATTATTTAAAACACAACCCTAGTTGGAAAAGCAGAATGATGTAATAGGGAAATAGACCAGTGAGGAAAGAAAATAAGGAAACAAATGGAATAGAGACCTCTAACCAAAGACAGTAGAAAACCATGGTATTAAGGCTATGGTATTACCCAAGTATAGAGAGCAATTGTTTGGGTTTGTAGTGCCCCCCTAGGGGAGCTGCTTACCATAGCAAAAGAGTCTCTTGTACTCTTACCAAGTAGGAAATGGCCACTGAATAATTACATCGCAACAGTTGACCCCTTGAGTGAAAAGGAATTTTTTTCGGTTATCTCACCGCTCTCAGGTGTATGAGAAAAGAGCAGTTTGTGTAAATTATAGGCCAGACTATTCAGTATATTTGGATACAAAGGAAAAATTAACCTTAACAAGAGAGGGATCCAGTGTACAACAAGCTGGCCAGTCAAAGGATCCAATAACTCTCAAACGGTTATATCTCAACATGTGGCCCCTCAATCTCCGTCTTTTTTTTTTCTCTACAGCATTTCTATCACTTGATTATATTTCTGCTATACTACAATGCCAAAAATAGGAAATTTTGGGAAAGTACATGGATCCTCCTAGGTAGTATTTTTAAACTACAGTAGGGGTCTGTAGCTGTAAGACTTGACTTAGTTTTGTAGTTGAGGACGAACAATATATCCCATTTCAAATATTTATTTCTACTTTAGAAAAATGGTCTATTCTTTATAACATGATATTTCTATATCTTTTAAATCCAAACAGTTTACGACCACAAAATTGAAGGAAACTGTAAGTGCGAGACAAAAGAAGCCTACAGTATGAGCAGGCACATTGTCTTCCTCAAAATTTGGAAGAAATTCATCTGAACAACAATACCCTCCAAAACTTCACTAAAAATGATTGCTTGCTCTTGTCACCTTTACATGAACTCGATCTTTCTGGAAATAAGGTAAACTCATTCAAAATATTTTCATATCCATTGTTCAAATTATAAACATATTTCTGACACATTTCAATATAATCCTTTAAAAATAGAAAATGAAATTGGCCAATATGTTTAGATTTTCAATATTGATTCCTAATATAAATATGTCATCTTCATTCTTCAAGTTATAAGACATATTTATAACACATTTCATTTTAATCAACTGAAAAGTAGAAAATATAATATGCCACTGCATTTAGACTTTCAATATTGATTCTTATTTCATCAAATTTTGTTAATCTAATCCCGTTAGAGATGGGAACATTGACACCAGTTTATCATGGCCCCATAGTTTATCTAGAAACTCTGAGCGTGTGTAGACTTTCAATATTAATTCTTATTCAGTCAAATTTTATCAATCTATTCCCGATACAGATGAAAACGTTGGCACTAGTTTGTCATAGCCCTCTAGATTATTATGAAACTCTGAAAGTGTTTAGACTTTCAATATTGATTCCTATTTTATCACATTTTATCAATCTATTCCCGTTACAGATAAAAACCTTGGCATCAATTTGTGATGGCCCCCTAAATTATCTTGAAACTCTGACCGTGACAGGGAATACTATAGGAAACATAAGTGTAAACGATATTTATCAGTATCCAAAGCTCAAGACATTACACATTTCGGAAGGTACTACATATAATAATAGTATACATCTATATAGAAAAAACCTCAGGTAAGTGGAAAATTGATTTTCGTTTAGATAATTTAAGGGAGAGGTTTAGTTATTCCTTCTAGTCTTTACTCTCATTTTAAAACAAGTTAGAATCTTTACAATATTTAAAAACTTTTATCAGGTGTTGGCACATGTTTGTACATGAGTGTTTTGCATGATTAAGATAAAGAGACAGTGCCATTCTAATATCTATTTTATTTCATTTTAGCATCATTGGAGGCGATCGAAAGGAAATAAGCTTGGATACTCAGTCTACTCCATTGACCAATCCAGCTATACCATTGGAGCCATCTCCCACTACTCCAGCAGAGCCTTCTGGCACTACTTCATACGAGGCTTCTCTCCCTACTCCAGCAGAGCCTTCTGGCACTACTTCATATGAGGCTTCGTCTCTATCTACTGCATCTCCCACTGGCAATAATTCATCTGACACCTCTCCCCCAGTAAAGGAAGTAAGATATTTTGGCAAGACGCTTGCTAACAATACTCAGTGATGTTTCACTTCACTTCAACATTTTTTTATACTAGTGTATGCCCCCCGTCAAAAATGGTCTAAATATTTGGATAGATATGCCCACACAGGCACAAACAGATTCAATCCTTCCGAAACCCTTCCCATTTCTTAACTACAACCCGCTAGTTCGAATATTTGGGGGAGTGTGTGGTTTCCAAGTGTACCTGTTGGGATACCCCGTCACCAGGTTATGATTACTCTCTTTCCCCCCTGAGTATGGCAGGAGAGAAATATATATATATATATATATATATATATATATATATATATATATATATATATATATATATATATATGTATATATATATACATATATATATTTATATATATACATATATATATATATATATATATATATATATATATATATATATATGTATATATATATATATATATATATATATATATATATATATACATATATATATATATATATATATATATATATATATATATATATATGCATACACATACACATACACATACACATACATACATACATACATACTTGTATTTATATATATACATATATATGTCTATATATATATATATATATATATATATATATATATATATATATATATATATATATATATATATGTATATATATAACCAGCTACATGCTCTTTATTATATAGGAGAGAGATTCTTACAATATATTATAACAATATTGAAAGATGATTTGATAAGCTAGAAAAGACAACATTATTAAAAGAAACCTTCATAGTTATTAAGGTATACTGAAGTGAAATAATATAATCTCTTAACATGATATGATAATGATTACAAAAAGTACCTGAAGATATTGTAATCATTATTTAAATAAAAAAAATACTTCGAAGCTGATAGGTTCTAGTTAGGACGCTTGAAACTTCTTGTTACTTAGCAGTTACATTACCCTTATTAGTTTTTACAACGGCGAAACTCTTCTTTTCTCCCACTGTTATCTCTACATTAAGGGGTCGATTGCCTGATGTGTTCTCTAATAGCATCAGGCATGGTTTATAATTTGGCAGAGGGTTTTATGACCACATGTCCCTACAGTCATCAACCACATGCCCTTGCAGTCATCAACAATAGTTAGTGGCAGAGGGTTGTACGATCAAATGCCATTGCAGTCACCAACCACAGTTATTGGCAGCGAATCTAACCTTTTGACTATGTGGTCAAAGTGCAGGCAGCAGTTTTCACAGTCAGTGGTAGTGTGCCTAGCCTTTTGCTATAGAGGAAGACTAAGAGGCAACAACTATCCATTTAGTTGCTTTCTACGACACGCAGGACATACGATGGTAGTATTCTTACACCCCTACAACACCTATACTTATTTTGTAATCCGTATGAAAGACCTTCGACTAAAAGGCTTTGAGGGAAAGTATACCAATCAGAACCTTCGAGGTGTTGTGGGATACTGTGGTGGGATTGTTCTTCTTATCCTGACAAAGCGAATCAAAGAATTTGTTCAGAAATGAACTGAGGCTAATGTCAGTGACTAATGACATGTGTCTACATTAGAGCCACCTCTTTTCAATAGGGAAATGGTTATAAAAAATGAGGTATAATATATATATATATATATATATATATATATATATTACTCAAGTTTTCCTTCAGGTGCGTTGGTCCCCCTATCGCAACTCAAACAATATATTTGACAGATTTTATACTTTTCGTGCCCAAAGACTATTGGCACTGAGTATCCTGCAAACATTGGTACATTGGATGATAAAGCAAAGCAATGTTATTTAAATGTAAAAGCTTCAGATTTAAACTAACTAGAAATCTTAAATTTCCCTTATGAGTTACCATTATACAGGGTACTGGAGGCTAACTTTAACCAAAAAAATTTTACCCCATTGATAGTATGCATTGTGACATCATGCATAAGATTTCCATAAGATGGTCGTGAGGTTTTATTTTACTAAGCCTCATATGAGAAATATTGCTTATAGATATGCAAGTTTTTTTCTACTTTTCAGGTATCTGACGAATTAATCATGACAGCTGTGACATTAGTGATCCTCATCATCCTTGTTTTATTGGCTTGTTACATCATTTACCGGAGAAATTCATCTACTTGCATTAAACGAAAGTTTGAACCCCAGAAAACCATTGCTAAACGGGTAAGATGTGATTTATATATACTATTTTTGTGATTAGAGTGCTTTGTGGTTTCCAAGGACTCTCCTGTTAAAGACTGGAACAATGAGCCTTTAATAGGAAAGTCTTACTATTTTTGGGGTTAGATGCTGTGTGGTCTCTAAGGGCTCTCCTGTTAAAGACTGGAACAATGAGCCTTTAATAGGAAAGTCTTACACTTTTTGAGGTTAGAGGTCTGTGTGGTCTCCAAGGACTTTCCTGTTGAAGGGTAGAACAGGAAGACTTCAACAGGAAAATCTTACTTTTTTTGCCGTCATAGAGCTGTGTGGTCTCAAAGGACTTTCCAGTGAAAGACTAGAACGGGGAGACTTCAACATGAAAGTCTTACTATTTTGGGGATTAGAGTGCTGTGTGGTCTCCAAGGAATTTCCTGTTAAAGGCTCCCTGTTTTAGCCTTTAAAAGGAAAGTCCTTGGATACCACATCTGATTTTAAAAAATAAATATACAGATAGGTAAAACTAATAAATACACACACACACACACACACACACACACACATATATATATATATATGTATATATGTGTGTGTGTGTGTACTGTATATATACGTACTATATGTAAAATCTATTAATACATGAAAGATGAGATAGTGCCTGGAAATATTTAAAGGTTCATTGGATATATAACAATGATATGTTCTTCCTTTTCGTGGTTAGTGTAAACCATTTGCAATCTACTAAACTTTGCAGAGGAAGTACGACTGTTTCGTCGTATGCTCGTCTGAAGACTTCACTCGAGTCCGAGAGATGATAATCGTTCCCCTTTCTCAACGTGGATACTCGATTGCTTGGCATGAAAATGCTTTCGTACCGGGAGATTGGATTATGCGTGAGTTTCCCTGAAGTCTTCTTTTTCTTCTTCTTTGTCTGCATCTTTTCCCACTTCTATGTGGGGTCGATGTTTTTGGCCAGCGTTCTCCATCTACCTCTGTCCCACAATTCATCACCGGTTAATCCCTTTGATTGAAGGTCATCCTTGATACAGTCCATCCACCTTCGCTTTGGTCTCCCTGTCCTTCTCGTTCCCTGTACCTCCATTTCCATCACTCTCCTCCCAATATACTGTTCATCTCTTCTCATGACATGACCATTCCACCTCAGTCTACTTTCTTGAATTTTATCTGATAATTCTCTAACTCCTGTGGTACCCCTAATTACCTCATTCCGTATATTATCTCTTATTGTCACCCCACACATCCATCTTAATATTCTCATCTCTGCCACATCCAATTTCTTCTCTTCTGTCTTCTTCATTGCCCAGGTCTCCGCTCCATACATCATCGCCGGTCTCACAACTGTCCTGTGTACTTTAACCTACAACTTAACCCCTATTTTCCTGTCACATAGTACTCCACGCACTTTTTTCCAATTCATCCATCCTGCTTGTATTCCCTGAAGTGCCAGATATGATTATCGTTGGTAGAAATTGTCATCTTAAATTGTTATATATAGAGGAAAAGGATGAAGTTGCACTCGTCTTCATAACATTAACAACGTAATCTTTTCTTATACATTGAACAAATGGATGAAGTTGCACTCGTCTTCATAACATTGACAGAGTAATCTTTTCTTATACATATAACAAATGGATGAAGTTGCACTCGTCTTCATAACATTGACAAAGTAATCTTTTCTTAATAACTCTCTTTCAAGTTATTTAATCCCCTTAACTAAAATAGCTTTACCGTACTCTAAAGATATATCTTATGGCAGATATTTATTGCTAATGATCATTTACTCCTGATATACCTTTTGTTTAATATCTTATTCTTTCTGTGTACCATTCCAGATAAGAAAAAATTCTAAGATATCAACGTTGAAACTTCTTTGGTAAAACTGAAATCAGAAGAATTTTGGGAATAAATAATTTGGAGTTAAAATTCAAATATCTAAGGAGGGTTATTTTACAATTTGCACTTTTCAATTGATTTGAAAACCAGTTTTCTATAAAAGTAATACCTCTCTTGCTCAATCTCTTAGTAGTAGATGGTTGGGAAGTAATATTTTTCTTTAATATTTTCTTATTATATCAAGGCTTTCAGTTCCCTAAAAATATAGCATGACTTATGTGACAAAATTATACACTGTCAACACACAGACAACGTCGAAAGAGCTGTTCAGAATTCCTCGCGAATGGTGATTTTTGGAACCCAGAACCTGGTTAGCAGCAGGTATGTATTTGATAATAATACTTGACTAATTATAGATGAACATTCATCTGTATATTTTAATTCGTTTACAAAATGAATGGTATATTTAGTTATATTTATCCATCCATGTAAATATCGACCACTAATGAGACTTTATATCGAATTAAAATCTTGAATATATGTATCTACTGGAGACTATTTTGTGATTAATGTTTCAGGTTGAGCAAGGGGTAATGATTTGAACCCAAGCCTAAATCGAAAAAAATGCCAGGAGTGGATTCAACCAATTTTTCCTTACACTGAATTTTCTGGCTTATTATTTATAGATTCTCCTCTATTCTCATACACCTGACTACTGCACTGTGGTTTTTTAGTGGCTACTTTCCTTGTGGTAAGGGTAGAAGAGCCTCTGTAGCTATGGTAAGCAGCTTTTCTAGGCAAAGAACATTCCAAAATCAAACCACTGCTCTCTGATGTTATGGTTTATATAGGAAATATTTATTTCAATGTTTTTGCTGTTTTTAAGATATTTTATTTTTCCATGTTTCCTTTCCTCACTGGGCTATTTTCCCTGTTGGAGCCCTGGGCTTATAGCATTCTGCTTTTCCAACTAGGGTTGTAGCTTAGCATTTGATAATAATAATAATAATAATATTAGCCTCTGTACCATGGTCTTCCACTGTCTTGGGGTAGAGTTCTATTGCTTGAGGGTACACTCGGGCACACTATTTTATATACATTTTCTTCCTCTTGTTATTTTAAAGTTTATCATATAAAGGCACACAGATATATAGATAAATAAAGAGAGAATTATTCAATCTTACGAGACTTCCATCTTAGGTTAAAAGAAAAGTTGCATGAATGGGTCCGAGGTCATTAAGTTCTTCAGAGTAATTTTATCCCTTCCTTCCAAAAGGTGGGGCCTGCACGAAATTCGAAGAGGCCGCCACGAAGAATTTGTTAACCCAGATTTCAAGGTCAGTCAGTGATTTATCTTATCTTACCCTAAAATGGAAATAAGGAAATGATTATGGTCTGAATTAATTTGCAGACTTGAATCATTCATTTATTATTTTTTTCTTAGGTTTTGGCCTTGGTAGATGAGACGCTGCCAAAAACACTCAACCGGGATCTTTATGATATCGTTTGTCTTCGAACACATATAAAGCTGACAGATCCGTAAGTTTATGATTAACTGGTGACAATAATATTACACATATAGGGATTATGAAGTAGACTTACAAACCCGCAGAAAATTATACAATTTTATAAAATTTTACACACACACACACACTTCCCCCAAGGCACTAAGATTACCAAATAATTCTTCTTCACCCAAGGGGTTACTGTACTATAATTTTTCATTGGCCATTTTCCTCTTGTTAAGGGTAGAATAGACTCTCTAGCTATGGTATGCAGCTCTTCTAGGAGACGTAAACTCCAAATCAAACCATTGTTCTCTAGTCTTGGGTAGTGCCATAGACTTTGTACCATATATATAAGTTATAAGTTATTATATATACATATTTGCTTATTTAAACATGTAAACATAGACATAGATATGTGTGCATGTCATATAATAATAATAATAATAATAATAATAATAATAATAATAATAATAATAACAATAATAATCTAAATAAAAATGATAATCTTTATAATAATAATAATAATATTAATAATAATAATAATAATAATTCACACATACATACATACATACATACATACATATACCAAGGCACTTCCCCCAACTTTGGGGGGTAGCCGACATCAAACAAATGAAACAAAAAAAGGGACCTCTCCTGTCTACGTTCCTCCCAGCCTGACAAGGGACTCAACCGAGTTCGGCTGGTACTGCCAGGTGCCACAGCCCACCCTCCCCCGCTATCCACCACAGATGAAGCTTCACAATGCTGAATCCCTTACTGCTGCTACCCCCGCGGTCATCCAAGGCTCCTAAGGAAGCAGCAGGGCCTACCGGAACTGCGTCACAATCGCTCGCCATTCATTCCTATATCTTTCACGCTCTCTTGCCTCTATCACATCTATCCTCCTATCACCCAGAGCATTCTTCACTCCATCCATCCACCCAAACCTTGGCCTTCCTCTTGTACTTCTCCCATCAACTCTTGCATTCATCACCTTCTTTAGCAGACAGCCACTTTCCATTTTCTCAACATGGCCAAACCACCTCAACACATTCATATCCACTCTAGCTGCTAACTCATTTCTTACGCCCGTTCTCACCCTCACTACTTCGTTCCTAACCCTATCTACTCGAGATACACCAGCCATACTCATTAGACACTTCATCTCAAACACATTCAATTTCTGTCTCTCCGTCACTTTCATTCCCCACAACTCCGATCCATACATCACAGTTGGTACAATCACTTTCTCATATAGAACTCTCTCTACATTCATGCCCAACCCTCTATTTTTTACTACTGCCTCAACTGCCCCCAACACATTGCATCCTTCATTCACTCTGACGTACATCTGCTTCCACTCCACCATTTGCTGCAACAACAGACCCCAAGTACTTAAACTGATCCACCTCCTTAAGTAACTCCATTCAACATGACATTCAACCTTGCACCACCTTCCCTTCTCGTACATTTCATAATCTTACTCTTACCCAAAACAGCTCTCAATTTCCTTCTCTCACACACCCTTCCAAATTCTGTCACTAATCGGCCAAGCTTCTCTTCCGCGTCTGCAACCAGTACAGTATCATTCGCAAACAACAACTGATGTACCTCCCATTCATGGTCATTCTCGTCCACCAGTTTCAATCCTCGTCCAAGCACTTGAGCATTCACCTCTCTCACCACTCCATCAACATACAAGTTAAACAACCATGGCGACATCACACATCCCTGTCTCAGCCCCACTCTCACCGGAAACCAATCGCTCACTTCATTTCCTATCAGAATACATGCTTTACTACCTTTGTAGAAACTTTTCACTGCTTGCAACAACCTTCCACCAACTCCATATAACCTCATTACATTCCACATTGCTTCCCTATCAACTCTATCATACGCTTTCTCCAGATCCATAAACGCAACATACACCTCCTTACCTTTTGCTAAATATTTCTCGCATATCAATACTACTACTACTACTACTGATAATAATAATAATATTAATAATAATAATAATAATAATAATAATAATAATAATAATGATGATTACGACAAAAACAACAACAGAAACAATAACAACAACAACAACAACAATAAAAATAAAAAAAATTATAATGATACTACTACTACTACTACTACTACTACTACTACTACTAATAATAATAATAATAATAATAATAGAAAATAACACTAATGATAGCAACAACAACAACAACAATAATAATAATAATAATAATAATAATAATAATAATAATAATAATAATAATACTGTAAAAATTCCAAATATTTCGAAACAGCTGCAATAATCTTTTGTATGGATAAAGAATATACTTAATTCATATTACTTTCAGCTAAGCTTTTTCTTTCATTACAGGGATTATATCGAACAGGTCTGTCGATTCTTACCTCCTCAAGAACTACCTGAGAATAGTGACCTTCAACCTGATTGTTTGCAAGAGTCCTTGAATGACATCAATGAACTCTTGGAGAGATACGAAGAAATACGGCGGAAGGAGAGTAAGAACTTCTCTCTCTCTCTCTCTCTCTCTCTCTCTCTCTCTCTCTCTCTCTCTCTCTCTCTCTCTCTCTCTCTCTGATAATACATATAAACCTACTTGTATTTATAAATTTATCTCAAATATTAAAAGCCTGAACAAACACTAAACTAATTCTCTCTCTCTCTCTATCTCTCTCTCTCTCTCTCTCTCTCTCTCTCTCTCTCTCTCTCTCTCTCTCTCTCAATGACAGATGAATATAAGCCCATTTATAAATTTCTCTCAAATATTAAAAGCCTTAACTTACACTAAACCCATATCTCTCTCTCTCTCTCTCTCTCTCTCTCTCTCTCTCTCTCTCTCTCTCTCTCTCTCTCTCTCTCTCTCTTAATGGCAGATAAATATATGCTCATTATAAATTTCTCTCAAATATTAAAAGCCTTAAATCACACTAAACGCTTCTCTCTCTCTCTCTCTCTCTCTCTCTCTCTCTCTCTCTCTCTCTCTCTCTCTCTCTCTCTCTCTTCCAAAATGGAAATATTTCGATACAAGGAGAGTGATTCGTTGTTATCTTACCTTAATGATATAAGTGGACTGTATTTCTCTAGTTGAATATTCGTTTAATCTTTATTTATAATTAACGATATCGGCGTCAATGACTTTCGATGTCAGGATGCCAGAGAACTTCAAATCCTTCATTCATTCATTCATTCAATCATTCATTCCAGGACTGACCTCGGCACCGCGACTGGGAGAGCTCTTCCATACTTATCGCGAACAGGGCAAAGTTTCCATTAGAGTTGATGTTGGAACTGCTTTCTCATCGCACGGTAGGTCTTATGAACAGGTCTTCCGGCATTGAAACTCCTGTGATAGCATTGAAAAGGCTTAAAACTTAATATAATCCGATAATCTGACCTGTTATTTCTTATTACAAGGTCATTCTACATCAATTTAGATTTATATCACAAGCTACATTTACTATGCCCTGAGATTTTCTTATTACAAGCTCACTCTACAGCAATTAATATTACCAGAGATTTCGTATTAAAATTTAACTCTACAACAATGAATATGACCTGAATTTTATTATCACACTATTAATATGACTGGAGATTTTTTATTACAATCTCTCTCTACAACAATTAATATGACCAGAGGTTTCCCATTACAAGCTCATTTTGCAGCAATTAACATGAGTGGAGATTTTTTTTATTACAAACTCCCTCTGCAACAATTAATATGACCAGAAGATTTCCATTAGAAGCTCACTCTCCCATAATTAATATGACCTGATATTTCATATTACAAGCTCACTCTGCAACAATTAATGTGACCAGAGGTTTAGTATTACAAGCTCCCTTTGCAACAATTAATGTGACTAGAAGTTTCGTATTACAAGCTCACTCTCCAACAATTAATATGACCAGAGATTTCATATTACGAGCTCTCTCTGCAACAATCAATGTGACAAGAAGTTTCGTATCACAAGCTTACTCTCCAACAATTAATATGACCAGAGATTTCATATTACGAGCTCCTTTTGCAACAATTAATATGACCAGAAGATTTCCATTAGAAGCTCACTTTCCCACAATTAATATGACCTGAGATTTCATATTACAAGCTCCCCTTGCAACAATTGATGTGACCAGAGATTTCGTATTACAAGCTCACTCTCCAACAATTATTATGACCTGAGATTTCATATTACAAGCTGCCCTTGCAACAATTAATGTGACCAGAGGTTTCGTAGTACAAGCTCACTGAATAACAGTGAATATAACCTGAAATTTCTTATGACAAGCTCCCTCTGCAACAATGTAGCTCACGTACTACAGCATCATCCCTAACCAACGTTAAAACTCCAATAAATCAATTCTAAGAGAATGTTATTCATGTAAACAAAAGATTGTATGATGCTGATTTGAATTATATCTCGCTCTTTAGAATGTTTAATGAATATTAATTACATTTTAATGTTTATCTTTTTAGTGTGTGATGATACGGCTACTTGTCCTTCCTGCCAGAAAGAACAATCTGCTTTAATTCAGAGGTAAGTTAACCCTTTTAGATTCACTGTTTAACCAAACATGAGTGTTGAATACATATTGACGCAAATTTCATCTAGAAAATTTCTATAAAGGAAAAAGAACATTTTAGAGAGTAGTTTTGATGAACTGAAAACTGGGCTTTGATCCTGATATATTTAAATGCCTTGTTAAATATTACCTATTTTTTTTTTTTTTTTTTTTTTTTTGCTAAATATTGGCATAAATATTCTGTATTGGTTATAATAGCATTATGTTCTTCATCTCTCATCGGAGACATATTACTCATATTTTTCCTTTAACACCATACCTTTATTCTAATTTACTACTTCTCTTACTTATGCTTTTGTTTTTATTACATAATTGCCCCCACCAACGAAGTTGGAAGGAGGTTATGTTTACGCCCCTGTTTGTGTGTGATTGTTTGTGAACAGCTTCCTGGCTGCAATTTTAATCGTAGAGTAACGACACTTGCAGGGATTACCTGTTATGTAAAAAGCTTGAAATTAATAAATTTTGCAAGATGAAGGTCAAAGGTCAAGGTCACAATCAAGCAAAATGTCCAATTCCCGTAACCAGCTATAAGTTTGGACATCGTTTTCACAAAGATTTCAAACTTGGCTCATGTTTTAGCGTATGGACATCCACGCCATTTAATACATGTTAAGGTCAATGGTCAAGGTCAAGGTTGAGAAAAGGGTCAAGAAATAAGTTGTCTCAGCAGGGTCTGCTCTCTACCAAGTGTCCCTCTAGTTATAGTTGTGTATTCAATTTTTTTTTTTATGTATGGTGATATTCATGTTTGTAACAATTGACACGTGTTTCTTTTCTCTCTCTCTCTCTCTCTCTCTCTCTCTCTCTCTCTCTCTCTCTCTCTCTCTCTCTCTCTCTCTCTCTAAGCATTTCGATCATTGCTCTAATTTTTTTATGTCTTCACTCAGTGGTTGTTAATTCATCAAACTTATTCATTTTAAAATCTATTTATCTTCACTAAGTAGTTGCTAACTCATCAAACATATTCATTTTAAAATCTACTCATCTTCACTCAGTGGATGCTAATTCATTAACCGTATTAATTTTAAATTCTACTGATCTTCACTAAGTGGTTGCTAATTCGTCATACTTATTCATTTTAAGATCTACTTATCTTCACTCAGTGGTTGCTAATTCATCAAACTTATTCATTTTAAAAGCTACCTATCTTCACTCAGTGGTTGCTAATTCATCAAACTTATTCATTTTAAAAGCTACTTATCTTCACTCAGTGGTTGCTAATTCATCAAACTTTTTCATTTCAAAATCTACTTATCTTCACTCAGTGGTTGCTAATTCATCAAACCTATTCATTTTAAATTCTACTGATCTTCACACAGTGGTTGCTAATTCATCAATCTTATTCATTTTAAAATCTACTTATCTTCACTTAGTGGTTGCTAATTCATCAAACTTTTTCATTTCAAAATCTACTTATCTTCACTCAGTGGTTGCTAATTCATCAATCTTATTCATTTTAAATTCTACTGATCTTCACACAGTGGTTGCTAATTCATCAATCTTATTCTTTTTAAAATCTACTTATCTTCACTCAGTGGTTGCTAATTCATCAAAACTTTTTCATTTTAAATTCTACTGATCTTCACACAGTGGTTGCTAATTCATCAAACTTATTCATTTTAAATTCTACTTATCTTCACACAGTGGTTGCTAATTCATCAATCTTATTCATTTTAAATTCTACTGATCTTCACACAGTGGTTGCTAATTCATCAATCATATTCATCTTAAATTCTACTGATCTTCACACAGTGGTTGCTAATTCATCAAAACTTTTTCATTTTAAATTCTACTTATCTTCACACAGTGGTTGCTAATTCATCAAACTTATTCATTTTAAATTCTACTGATCTTCACAAAGTGGTTGCTAATTCATCAATCTTATTCATTTTAAATTCTACTGATCTTCACACAGTGGTTGCTAATTCATCAATCTTATTCTTTTTAAAATCTACATATCTTCACTCAGTGGTTGCTAATTCATCAAAACTTTTTCATTTTAAATTCTACTGATCTTCACACAGTGGTTGCTAATTCATCAAACTTATTCATTTTAAATTCTACTTATCTTCACACAGTGGTTACTAATACATCAAACTTATTCATTTTAAATTCTACTGATCTTCACACAGTGGTTGCTAATTCATCAATCATATTCATTTTAAATTCTAGTTATCTTCACTTAGTGGTTGCTAATTCATCAAACTTATTCATTTCAAAATCTACTTATCTTCAATCAATTGTTGCTAATTCATCAAACTTATTCATTTTAAAAGCTACCTATCTTCACTCAGTGGTTGCTAATTCATCAAACTTATTCCTTTTAAAACCTACTTTATCTTTACTCAGTGGTTGCTAATTCATTAAACTTATGCATTATAAAATCTATTCATCTTCAATCTTCACTCAGTGGTTACTAATTCATCAAACTTATTCATTTTAAAATCTACTTATCTTCATTCAGTGGTTGCTAATTCATCAAACCCATTCATTTTAAAATCTACTTATCTTCACTCAGTGGTTGCTAATTCATTGAACTTATTCATTTTAAATTCTACTGATCTTCGCTCAGTGGTTGCTAATTCATCAAACTTATTCATTTTAAATTCTACTGATCTTCGCTCAGTGGTTGCTAATTCATCAAACTTATTCATTTTAAAATCTATTTGATTTTTTTCATTGCTAGATCTGTAAGGTTATCAGTAATTTATTACTTACAAAATGTATTTTTATCCAAAATTCTATTTGATAGAATTTTCGAAGAAATTTTATTTGGAATTTGTCAATTCTTACTTTATGTAGTTTCTATCCTTTTTAAAATATTTGATCATTTATCAAGGCTACCAATATTTGAGTTGGAAATTCGTTGGTCCAAAATCTAATTTCAATGAATTATGCAATACACTGCTCTATTGTCATTTTCTTAAGTATTATAGGATTAAATGTTTGCCTTTCGTATAAGGAATACTTTGCTTTTACTCACAAAATATTTTGCAATTACTCGGGATATATTTTGATTTTACTCTTGAAGGTCTGGTTGACCAAACCTTGGCTTCTGTGGATCAATCAAGTCTCTGTCTTCTTAAGGCATTTGGCTTCAAGCTGAAATTTTTCGTTCGACCACTGGTCTGGCTGCCTTGGTTAACTGTCTCTTCCAGGGTCTGGCCTATTGGAGTTCAGCCAGACAGATTTGAATTACTTGGCTGAACTGAAAAACTTTCGCCAAGAAAATATCTGTGAAACTCGGGTTACTTGCTCTCTAAAGATGCCAACTGCAAGTTGTACACTGAGATTTCTCTCTCACAGTTGTTTTTATCAGCAGCAAAGCATCATACAAGCCAATCACCTTCTTGATCTTCCGCTATTAAGCCAAGCATAATTTCTATTAAATCTAAATAGAGCCTCCAGAATCCAGTCAACTGTTCTCTGCTGTATTTCATTTCATCCCAATAGATACTGAAAAAATGAGAAAATTTTCAACATATTATCCAGGTACAAAACATGTTAGATGCACATGAATTTCCACACAATCATCAATTGATCTCAGACCTATATTGATATTTTGTTGTTCTTATCTGTGTTTGATCTCTACCAACCATTCTAAGAATCCTGACCAAGCAAACCTCATGAAAGATTCGTAGATCAGCTTGTCTTCAAGGACCTATGCTGTTAGGATGCCAGATAATATCTAATGATCTATCGATTGTAAACCAGCTTCTGAAGTCTTACTCCTATGTTGCATTGTTTACCATCTAATACTATATAAATCAATCCTTATGATCTTATTCCTGCCTCGACAGCTAAATCCCGTAGCCTAGTTTCACAAGATAACTTGCCAATAATTGAGAGCAGGTTAGATATAACATGAAATTTTCCATCATTAGGATAGTTTCAATACTCGATGGAAATTTTCACACTACTTCTGTTGGCTTACCATGATCTGCAGCAGCAGCAATATATATAAGGGATAGTTTCTTCAATCAATAGTGCCTAAGAATGAATTTCATTGGCAGCAGAGATCTCTGTTGGTGGGGCATTTATGTTAGGCATATGGCCAATTTTGTCCACCGTGAATGTGGTTTGCATCCCTTGCCTAGGTGTTGAATCTAGTCCAGGAACTAATTCTTTGATCTGATGAGTCATGAAGGCAAGCTAGTATACAAAGGATATTGTGTAAACAAAACTGCTAACAACATCCTCATATAATACACAAGTAGTTTATGCAACCATTTGAGGAGGATAGTTTCTCCTCGTTGAAAGACAAGAGAGGAGATTTCAAATTAGCCTGTATGCTATGCCATTTATATTCCCTGTTTGTGACTGGTATTGGGGCTGGTGTACAAAATGAAGCTTCAGGGAGCAGGATAATCCCATTCACATGATTTGTTGGCCCTGCACCACTCCGCGTTTTCTATTGGCCATGAAAGTCTGTTACTCTGATTGGATTCTAATCTCTGCTGGCCTCCAAGGAGCAACTTTAAAAACTCTGCAAGACAAACTGTTGGATTGATATGTTTCGCAATTATTGGGTGGCCAGTTTTGTTCTTTCAAGTCATTCATAATTCTATCCATAAGTATATCATCTATTTGCATTGTCAGCTGTTTTTTTTCCAGACTGAAAAGCATTTTTATCCATCCCTGTGGTTTCATATTCTGTAATCTCACCTCAGTACATGGGACACAGACCAAAGGACAGATTTACTTAACTTCTTTTATATCCTTTTATACTTTCATATCCTTTTAAGAACAAATGGGTCTAAGCAATAAGATTTACAAGAAATTAGATTCTGATGGAAGTCAGCAAAAATATCATTATCCAAGGTTCCATTGCCAGTCCCTCTGGCCAAAATTCCGGAATCTAGTCCAATCCATTGTTGGAGAGGGACACTTCTTTATTTTCCCGTTTGAATCAGGTAATATTTGGAAGTATAAAGAAGTCACGAGTGAATTTGGAACAAAACTTTCACTTCTGTATATGTAAACCATTTTTATCACGTCTTTATTTACAATCACTGGTTTGTCATAGTTTTTCTATTTTTTTTTTCTAAATGATGCAAAGGATGATTTGACGAAAACGTATCTGCTCATGGTGTTTTTGCAGGATGATTTTTTTTTTTTTTTATATTTTTCCAGAAAATTTCAGAAATTTATCTTTTCAAATTGATAAATGGATATGGTATTCTTTATTTTTTCACAAAAGTAAGATAGATTACGTAAGTTCCTCCTTTTTCATCATTATCATAATATCATGAATGTTTTAAATTACTGAAAATGAGTATTTTTATAATATTTTTATTTACAACACTTCTTCAGATTCAAAGGCGGTCATCTTTCATCATCGGCACTAGACCTCCCGAGGACCAGTACTCGTCAGGAGTATACAATAGATGGTGAATCTTGTGAGTATCTATAATTGTTTGCAGATCTCTTTTATTCGTTTTCCCTCATGAAAAATCAATAAAGGAAACTAAATCGAGTATAAAACTTATGGATGTTAGATTAATATATTGTTTTAGATCGATCTACTGATAGACTATAGTCAATTTTTTTAATGAGGCGCATTTGCACTGACTCGCAGCGGTGCCCTTTTAGCTCGAAAAAGTTTCCTGGTCGCTGATTGGTTAGAATTATCTTGTCCAACCAATCAGCGACCAGGAAACTTCACCGAGCTAAAAGGGCACCGCTGCAAGTCGGTGCAAATCTGCCTCGCTAAAAAAATTTACTATAGATAGATACACGGTAGTAAAATAAGGTTTTTCTTTTGAAACCACATATTTCCAGAAATCAAACCTTTTTTTCTAAATTCACTCCCAAAATATTCTTTATCTCTACCCAATAAAACTATAAAAATCCATTTCTTTTCCTTTCACCTACCTTTACATTAAAATTTCTTAGCACAGCCATTCTTTCAGATTCTCCAAAACCAGTCAGGCAGAGATGCAGACTTTTCAAAAAGATTATCTTTCACTCTTAATTTTTTTGCCACAGTTTATTAAAGGCATATCTATGGGCTTCCTAAGCGTCTTATCCTTTTTTTCACAAGGACAGCGAGGTTGCTGAGAGTATCGTGCTCAAAATCCCAACTTGCGTTTGAATCAAAAACATTTCCAGTAGACTACCATAACCCATTCAATCCTAAGCCTAACGCAAATGTGCTCTTTGACCTACCAACAGTCTTCCTGACACTACATGGGGTAACCCTTCCCTATCTCTAGACCTCTCAGTTGTCCCTAGCACAATCAGTTATTGCCATTCCTACTCTTCAAGTGTCAAATCATCCACCTCTCTCCTTTTGAATAAATTAGCTATTAAACATTTCTTGCCTGCATTCAAAACCCTAACACTGGTTATTTTTTTATTTTTTCTTCACTGGCTATGTTGTGTAGGCATAATGCCGCCTTTAAGGCTGCAAACCTTATAACCCTGATTATTTAGATACACTCTCCACACAGAGGGGCGAGGATGCAGTGTTATATTAAATTTTGCCGTACCCTTTTGGTGAAATATTTTATTTCCTTCGGCCACTGAAGAGCTCATCAGGCCATTCACTGTCATGAGGGACACTATATCTTCACTACAAACCATTACCACTTCTTAGGGCATCAGTGTTCAGGTCGTACCATTTAATACCACCCTACTCAATAAACTAAAATAAGTAGAGGCTCATCCGTCACTAAGATGGATGCAATTTCCTCTAATGGGTCCACAGACCCAATGCTGAACAAGGCAGGAGATGGATGTCACCACTGATATGGCCACAATTAATATCACTTATGCTGACGACTCTTTCATCCTCACCCCTTGATGAATTAATAACAAGGCAGGATATGGATGTCACCACTGATATGGCCACAATTAATATAATTTATGCTTACGACTCTTCCATCCTCACCCCTTGATGAATTAATAACAAAGCAGGAGATGGATGTCACCACTGATAAAGCTGCAATTAATATCACTTATGCTGACGGCTCTTCCATCCTCAACCCTTGATGAATTGATAACAATTTGTACTGATTTTATGATA
>NC_090725.1:116410704-116415704 GCF_036898095.1 Palaemon carinicauda | reverse complement strand
GGAAGTTCCCTTCGGCGGCTTCCCACTGTATAATATTTCAGCGAGTGATATTACAAGAGAATTACCGTAAGGTATCACGGGGTCCCAACCCCCGGAACGACTATCCGTAGATATCGTGTATAATCAGGGACGTATCCTAAGATAACCATAGATATCTGCACCGCCAACAGACTTTACCCAGTCTAATCCACTAAGGGGAAGGATAAGAGAGGATCCGTTACATATTCCCCAAACCCAGCTTCCTCTCATTTACACCCACCGGGTAAAAGTTCATGATTCCATCACCTGTGTTACTAAACAATCATAATATGCCTATGCTCTATTTCTATTATTTTCTATCGCATCCATATAAATAATTGCCTTCTCGACTGATAGTTTTCTTACGTTTAAAGGAATAAAGGAACAATTATAAAGAAATTTTATTATTATTATTATTATTATCATTATTATTATTACTTGCTAGGTTACAACCCTAGTTGGATAAGCAGGATGTTATAACCACTAGGGCTCCAACAGGGAAAATAGCCCAGTGAGGAAAGGAAAAAAGGAAAAGTAAAATATTTTAAGAAGATGAACAACATCAAAATAAATCTCCTATATAAACTATGTAAACTTTAACAAAAAAAGGAAAAAGAGAAATTAGATAGAATAGTGTGCCCCAGTGTACCCTCAAGCAAGAGAACTCTAACCCAAGACAGTGGAAGACCATGGTACGGAGGCTATGGCACTACCCAAGACTAGAGAAAAATGGTTTGATTTTGGATTGTCCTTCTCCTAGAAGAGCTGCTTACCATAGCTTAAGTTGTGGAATGATCTTCCTAATCGAGTAGTTGAATCAGTTTAACTTCAAAAGCTCATACTTGCAGCATATGTTTGTATGCTGAACAGGCTGACATAAAGTCACATAAGACGTTTTATAGCTTATATGTGAAATATCTGTTTTGATATTGTTACTGTTCTTAAAATATTCTATTTTAATTATTCATTATCTATCATATCGTTTATCTATTTCTTTATTTCCTTTCCACAATGGGCTATTTTTCCCTGTTGGAAATCTTGGCCTTATAGCATCTTGCTTTCCCAACTAGGGTTGTAGCCTAGCTAATAATAAGAATAATGTAAGGACAGTGAGACAAGCGTCACCAAGATCAACTGATACTTTATTCAAATGTGCGTGGGAGTATATTACAATGTACGGACGGAAAGGTAGGATGGCACTGGCGCCAAATCAGATTGAATTGCCCGCCAAAATATATGTGTTTTCTTACACTTACAAATATATGAATTATGAGTTAACAGAAACATGTAATGAAATAATACATATGTCAAAATGTAGCTCTGATAGAGCGGAATACATATACATGGGAAACCCCGGTGTGGCGAAAGGAGAATTCAAATAAATAAACAGTTTGTTGATTTTCTGGACAACGAAGGGAGCGGTGTCCTTACAAGTACTCCCCCCCCACAAGACATCGGGCGGCGTAGAGGGCTGATGATCAATCTTCGTATGTTTTCGGGCGTCGGAGGGTTCCTCTTGTTTTTGAACGGAGGGGCGCCCCGGCAGTCGGCGTAAGGATCTCTTCCTCTTGTCGTCGTTTGATGATTTTTCTTTCGTTGGGCGCCTTGTTTTGAGGTGGCACTCTGGATCTGCCAGGTCCGGCGGAGGCGGTGTTGCTTCCTTCGAGAAACGCTGGTTTCATGCAGTCTATTGAGACCCAGTCCTCTTGGCCATGGACGTCGAGAAGGAAGGCTTTCGTTGTCTTCTTAATTACCCGGTAGGGGCCTCGATAAGGTCTAGTTAGTGGTTGTCAATGTGCGTCGACACGGACGAAAACGTACCAGCAGTCATCCAGGTTTTTTGGCTTGAAGTGCTTGGTTCTGTCCTGGTAAGTTTTGAGACATGGCCTGAACTTCCTGGCGATGTACCTTAGGTGATCCAGCTGCGTGTCGTCGGTTGATGAGGGAAAGAATTCGCCAGGAACTGCGAGCGCCTCCCCGTAAACCTTTTCGGCGGGCGAAGGTTCGCCGTCTGCGCGAGGGGCGGTGCGAAGGCCGAGGAGTACCCAAGGAAGAGCAGCTGCTGAAGGAGGAGAACGAAGGCAGTGCCGACGATGATGCTCCGAGGCGAGATGCTTTGGAGGCCTCGTGGAGCTTCTGAGCCTTCGACATGGGTTCGTTCATCAGGAGTGTGTCGGCGTCTGTCAATTGGGCTCTTAGGTTCCGTGGTCGGCGTCAAAGAAAGATCTCACGAGATAAGCTAATCTCACGTCGTCGGCCATTGCTGTCTGTTTCGGGGAGCATAAGCAGGCCGGTTAACTCGTCCCACGCCTCGACAGGAGAGGTGTCACCCATGGGCTTGCCGGCGAGGTCCAGGACTTTCTGTGCCCTTGCTAAGACGGAGAGGGAGTAGATACCGATGAGTTTCGTTCTCAGGTCGTCGTATGAAACTTGGCCGGCCTGGGCGTTGAGCCATGGGGAAATCTTGTCGAATACCTCTTCAGGTATGGAGGTGAGAGCGATGTCAGCATTGGCGCAGGAGTCGCTGAGTCTAGCGACGCAGAAGAGTGCGTCTGCTCTTAGGAACCAGGAAGCGGTGTTGTGTTGAGAAAAGGGCGGCAGTTTGACTTTGGGCGTGGAGGTGAGGTCGTTGGGTGCGATGGGCGTGTTGCTTCCTGCATCGTGGCCAGACGACGAGTCGGCGAAGAGGTGAGAATTTGATATGTCGGTTAAGCTCATCCTACTGCCTTACATGCACCGAAGTGTGGGAGAACCCAAGGCAGGCTCACGCCTAAGGTAACGGAGTATAGAGAAGGTAGCACGGCCGTAATAAGTCCGTTAATGGCAAAGCCAAAACCGCTGATGCTACTTTCAACTCCGGGGTCACCAGTTGTAAGGACAGTGAGACAAGCGTCACCAAGATCAACTGATACTTTATTCAAATGAGCGTGGGAGTATATTACAAGGTGCGGACGGAAAGGTAGGATGGTGCTGTCGCCAAATCAGATTGAATTGCCCGCCAAAATATATGTGTTTTCTTACACTTACAAATATACGAATTATGAGTTAACAGAAATATGTAATGAAATAATACATATGTCAAAATGCAGCTCTGATAGAGCGGAATACATATACATGGGAAACCACGGTGTGGCGAAAGGAGAATTCAAATAAATAAACAGTTTGTTGATTTTCTGAACGACGAAGGAAGCGGTGTCCTTACAATAATAATAATAATAATAATAATAATAATAATAATAATAATAAATGTAGAGAAAGAATAAACGACAATTAAGTGAAAATAAGGTAGAGAATAGAGTAAATGTGGATGAGAGAGAGAGAGAGAGAGAGAGAGAGAGAGAGAGAGAGAGAGAGAGAGAGAGAGAGAGAGAGAGAGAGAGAGAGAGAGAGAATATATTAGTCACCCAAATTATCTATCATTTTCTATGAAACTATCTGACAGAAAACCAGCTTTAAAGGGATAACCATACCAATTCTTTCCCCTTATTTTCCATCAATTCTATGGATATTCTTTTGAACCGTGTCTGTGAATACAATTAAAAAGAGCCAAATGTTTATATTTTATTATACTATAGATATAAACCTACTTTACCTTGATGCATAGTTAATAAGGTTTTACCATATTCGTATTATATATATATTTTTTTCGGTAAATCTTACCTGAGTATTTTTATTAACGAAATAATTCTGATAATAATTCTTTTTAAGCAATTTTTCGCTGAAACAGAAGCTTTTGCAGTAATATAATTGGCTAATATCCAGTAGTCAAAGTAGACAGCTTTTTTTATGCAATCCCAATATTAAGAATACATTTTTATTTTAATCATCTGGTCCTATAGTCAATTCGTTCAGGAAAAAAACAAAAAAACACTAGGACTATTTCTCTCACTTTCGCGCACACGCAACTGATTCAGATTCAATTCAAATTGTCAAATTCACAACATCCATATACTAGTGTAAACGACCCGTCAAAAAATGACGGCTAAATAATTAGATAGATATGCGCACACGCACCCCATCTCTCATCAGGATATGACTACTCTCTCCCCATTATTAGAGGGACGGGGAGTGCTGGCAGTGACTGAAAAGATATATATATATATATATATATATATATATATGTATATATATATACATACATATATATATATATATATATGTATATATATATATATATATATATATATATATATATATATATATATAAATATATATATATTTATATATATATATATATATATATATTTATATATATATATATATATATATATATATATATATATATATATATATAAGTTTATATATATATATATATATACATATATATATATATATAATTATCTATATATTGATATATCTATATATTGATATATCTATCTATATATCTATCCATATATATATATATATATATATATATATATATATATATATATATATATATATAATCAAATGGAGTCTTATCAAATGAATATCCAGTGAACAGCAGAGTACCTCAAGTAGAATGTGTTGCCACTTATGTTGTTTATCCTTCTCATGGATTATGTAATGTGTAGAACACTCGGAGATGGTGGAGAAGGATTGCACTGGATTGGTGATAGGAATTTAGCAGACCTAGAGTGGGCTGATGGTGCTGTCCTTGTTAGCAGAACACCACAGGATTTGCAATGCTTGCTTATCAGAATGCATGAAATATCACACTAGGTTGGGCTGAAGATAAATATAAGAAAGACAGAGATGATGAAAACGGAGTATGCAATGGAAGATGATATATTATTGGAAGGAGAAAGGATTAATGAGGTAGAATCATTTAAGTATTTAGGAACTATGATCTTCAATACAGG
The DNA here is from genome assembly GCF_036898095.1 of Palaemon carinicauda. Taxonomy (NCBI): domain Eukaryota; kingdom Metazoa; phylum Arthropoda; class Malacostraca; order Decapoda; family Palaemonidae; genus Palaemon; species Palaemon carinicauda. The sequence continues at coordinate 116,410,845 of NC_090725.1, read as the reverse complement.
GTCTTATGAATTAGAGTTTAGTGAAAGACTGACAATGGCTAGGTTAGGTAAAATTTGGAAATAAAATCGCCTGAAATTATGTAAAAATCAGACTTTATATCAGTTTAATGAGATCGGTGTTACTCTATGGACATGAATCAT
>NC_090725.1:116385704-116400704 GCF_036898095.1 Palaemon carinicauda | reverse complement strand
GTTCGAGATACCACATCCACAGGAAGGAGATCCCCTCCCCCCCCACCGGGATCTATGGACTGACTGACTGACAGACAGCTAGAGGGAGGATACTTGGAAGGACTGACCAGCTTGGAGGATGCAAGGCTTAACTATCCAGCTTGAATTACAACTCTTGGAATAACCTGGAGGACAATGGCCTACTGAGGGAAGAAACCCCGCTGATTCTAGTATGCTCTGTACCTTGATGGACGAGTACAAGCCGTTTGTCAAGTGTACAAATGGTCGGATATCTAGATCTATTCTTTCGGATATCAACCTTCGGGTGGTTCTGGGGAAATAATCTAGAAGACCAGCTCTGCAGAGGGAACGAGCTAGGCTTCTTCTAGTAGGCAGTCTTATCCTTACAGGTTGTACCAAGATAATCAGCTAGTGAAGGAAGCTGCGCCTCTTCGGAAAAGGTCAGTCTGGAAAGGTGTTCTGATATCAAATGGCTGCTGATGAAGGTTAAAGAACTGGGATGAGCAGAGTAAGTTTTGTTCCTTACAATTGGTGAGCTGATGCCCTCACAAAATTCTTCATTTTTTTTAGGCTTAAGGTTTTTTTTTAGGCTTAAGGTTTTTTTTTTAGGTTTAAGGTTTGTTTTAGGCTTAAGGTTTTCTTTTAGGCTTAACATTTTTTTAGGCTTAAAGTTTTTTTTAGGTTTAAGGTTTTTTTTTTTAGGCTTAAGGTTTTTTTTAGGTTTAAGGTTCTTTTTTAGGCTTAAGGACTGGCTATGCAGGTGAAGAAACCCTGATAATGATGAATGAGCGTGTCTTGTTTGAGTGGGTAAAATGAGGCTTAGCTTTATGGCCCGGCCTACAATGGCACTTGGCTTCACCGCCTGGCCTAAAATGGCACTTGGCTTCACCGCCTGGCCTAAAATGGCACTTGGCTTCACCACCTGGCCCGCTTGGCTTCACTGCCCGGCCCAACAATGGCGCTTGGCTTCACCACCTGGCCCGCTTGGCTTCACCACTTGGCCCGCTTGGCTTCATCGCCCGGCACAACAATGGCACTTGGCTTCATTGCCTGGCCCGCTTGGCTTCATCGCCCGGCAAAACAATGGCGCTTGGTTTCATCGCCTGGCCCGCTTGGCTTCACCGCCTGGCCTACAATGGCACTTGGCTTCACCGCCTGGCCTAAAATGGCGCTTGGCTTCCCTACCTGGCCCGCTTGGCTTCACTGCCCGGCCCAACAATGGCACTTGGCTTCACCGCCTGGCCCGCTTGGCTTCATCGCCTGGCACAACAATGGCGCTTGGCTTGATTGCCTGGCCCGCTTGGCCTCATCGCCCGGCATAACAATGGCACTTGGCTTCCTTGCCTGGCCCGCTTGGCTTCACTGCCTGGTCCAACAATAGCGCTTAGGATTGTTAAATTGATTTTTTTCTTTTTTTTTTAGGCTTAAGGTTTTTTTTTTTTAGGTTTAAGGTTCTTTTTTAGGCTTAAGGACTGGCTATGCAGGTGAAGAAACTCTGATAATGATGAATGAGCGTGTCTTGTTTGAGTGGGTAAAATGACGCTTGGCTTCACCAACCAGCCAAAAATTGACGCTTGGCTTCACTGTACTGCCCACTTGGCTTCACCGACCAGCCCAAAAATGACGCTTGGCTTCACCACCCGACCTTCAATGGCACTTGGCTTCACCGCCCAGCCTACAATGGCCCTTGGCTTCACTGCCTGGCCTAAAATGGCACTTGGCTTCACCACCTGGCCCGCTTGGCTTCACTGCCCGGCCCAACAATGGTGCTTGGCTTCACCGCCTGGCCCGCTTGGCTTCATCGCCCGGCACAACAATGGCGTTTGGCTTCATTGCCTGGCCCGCTTGGCTTCATCGCCTGGTACAACAATGGCGCTTGGCTTCATCGCCTGGCCCGCTTGGCTTCATCGCCTGGCCCGCTTGGCTTCACCGCCCGACCCAACAATAGCGCTTAGGATTGTTAAATTGATTTTTTTCTTTTTTTTTTTTTAGGCTTAAGGTTTTTTTTTTAGGTTTAAGGTTCTTTTTTAGGCTTAAGGACTGGCTATGCAGGTGAAGAAACTCTGATAATGATGAATGAGCGTGTCTTGTTTGAGTGGGTAAAATGACGCTTGGCTTCACCAACCGGCCAAAAATTGACGCTTGGCTTCACTGTACTGCCCACTTGGCTTCGCCGACCAGCCTAACAATGACGCTTGGGTTCACCACCCGGCCTTCAATGGCGCTTGGCTTCACCGCCCAGCCTACAATGGCCCTTGGCTTCACTGCGATGCCTAAAATGGCACTTGGCTTCACCACCTGGTCCGCTTGGCTTCACTGCCCGGCCCAACAATGGTGCTTGGCTTCAGCGCCTGGCCCGCTTGGCTTCATCGCCCGGCACAACAATGGCGCTTGGCTTGATTGCCTGGCCCGCTTGGCTTCATCGCCCGGCACAACAATGGCGCTTGGCTTCATCGCCTGACCCGATTGGCTTCACCGCCTGGCCCAACAATAGCGCTTAGGATTGGTAAATTGATTTTTTTTTTTTTTTGGCTTAAGGTTTTTATTTTTTTAGGCTTAAGGACTGGCTATGCAGGGGAAGAACATCTGTATAATGATGAATGAGTGCGTCCTGTTTGGGTGGGGAAAATGACGGTTGGCTTCACCACCTGGCCTGCTTGGCTCCACTTCCTCGCCTACAATGGCGCTTGGCTTCACTGCCTGGCCCGCTTGGCTTCACCGGACGGACCACTTGGCTTAACCGCCCGGCCCAAACATGACGCTTGGCTTCACCCCCGGCCCAACAATGGCGCTTGGCTTCACCGCCTGGCCTACAATGGCGCTTGGCTTCACAGCCCAACCCAACAATGGTGCTTGGCTTCACCGCCTGGCCCGCTTGGCTTCAGTGCCCGGCTTACAATGGCGCTTAGTTTCACTGCCTGGCCCGCTTGGCTTCAACGCCAGACAAAACAATGGTGCTTGGCTTCACCACCTGGCCCGCTTGGCTTCACCGCCCGGCAAAACAATGGTGCTTGGTTTCAACACCTGGCCTACAATGGCGCTTGGCTTCACCGCCCGGCAAAACAATGGCATTTGGCTTCACTGCCTGGACCGCTTGGCTTCACCGCCCGGTTTACAATGGTGCTTGGCTTCACCACCTGGCCCGCTTGGCTTTACCGCCCAGCAAAACAAGGGCGCTTGGCTTCAGCGCCTGGCCTGCTTGGCTTCACCGCCCGGCCAAACAATGGCGCTTGGCTTCACCACCTGGCCCGCTTGGCTTCAGTGCCCAGCTTACAATGGCGCTTGGCTTCACAGCCCGGCTTACAATGGTGCTTGGCTTCAACACCTGGCCCGCTTGGCTTTACCGCCCAGCAAAACAATGGCGCTTGGCTTCATCGCCTGGCCTGCTTGGCTTCATCGCCCGGCCCAACAATGGCGCTTGGCTTCACCGCCTGGCCTGCTTGGCTTCACCGCCCGGCTTACAATGGTGCTTGGCTTCACCGCCTGGCCCGCTTGGCTTCACCGCCCGGCTTACAATGGCGCTTGGCTTCACCACCTGGCCCGCTTGGCTTCAGTGCCCAGCTTACAATGGCGCTTGGCTTCACAGCCCGGCTTACAATGGTGCTTGGCTTCACCACCTGGCCCGCTTGGCTTTACCGCCCAGCAAAACAATGGCGCTTGGCTTCACCGTCTGGCCGGCTTGGCTTTACCGCCCGGCACATCAATGGCGCTTGGCTTCACTGCCTGGCCTGCTTGGCTTCACCGCCCGGCCTAAATATGACGCTTGGCTTCAACGCCTGGCAAAACAATGGCCCTTGGCTTCACCACTGAATTTCAAATGTCATCAGTCCAACTGACTACTAATAGGCTAGCTGTAGTGAGGGAAGTTGGCCGAAAGCTATTTCAGTAGGAAGGGTAACCTCTGACACGGCGGAAAAACCCGTAAGTTCAATGCCCAGAAAACTGAAGTAGGGTTCAAATTGCTTCTCTATGTAATCCAACTCAAATACAAGTCATGACTGACCCCTAATAGGCTAGCTGTAGTGAGGGAAGTTGGCCGAAAGCTATTTCAGTAGGAAGGGCAACCTCTGGCGCGGCGGAAAAAACCCGTAAGTTCAATGCCCAGAAAACTGAAGTAGGGTTCAAATTGCTTCTCTATGTAATCCAACTCAAATACAAGTCATGACTGACCCCTAATAGGCTAGCTGGAGTGAGAGAAGTTGGCCGAAAGCTATTTCAGTAGGAAGGGCAACCTCTGGCGCGGCGGAAAACCCCGTTAGTTCAATGCCCAAAAAGCTGAAGTAGGTTTCAAATTGCTTCTCTAAGTAATCCAACTCAAATATAAGTCATGACTGACCCCTAATAGGCTAGCTGTAGTGAGGGAAGTTGGCCGAATGCTATTTCAGTAGTAAGGGCAACCTCTGGCGTGGCGGAAAAACCCGTAAGTTCAATGCCCAGAAAACTGAAGTAGGTTTCAAATTGCTTCTCTATGTAATCCAACTCAAATACAAGTCATGACTGACCCCTAATAGGCTAGCTGTAGTGAGGGAAGTTGGCCGAAAGCTATTTCAGTAGGAAGGGCAACCTCTGGCGCGGCGGAAAAACCCGTAAGTTCAATGCCCAGAAAACTGAAGTAGGTTTCAAATTGCTTCTCTAAGTAATCCAACTCAAATACAAGTCATGACTGACCCCTAATAGGCTAGCTGTTGTGAGGGAAGTTGACCGAAAGCTATTACAGTAGGAAGGGCAACCTCTGGCGCGACGGAAAAACCCGTAAGTTTAATGCCCAGAAAACTGAAGTAGGTTTGAAATTGCTTCTCTAAGTAATCCAACTCAAATACAAGTCATGACTGACCCCTAATAGGCTAGCTGTAGTGAGGGAAGTTAACCAAAAGCTATTTCAGAAGGAAGGGCAACCTCTGGAGTGGCGGAAAAACCCGTAAGTTCAATGCCCAGAAACCTGAAGTAGGTTTCAAATTGCTTCTCTAAGTAATCCAACTCAAATACAAGTCATGACTGACCCCTAATAGGCTAGCTGTAGCGAAGGAAGTTGGCCGAAAGCTATTTCAGTAGGAAGGGCAACCTCTGGCGCGGCAGAAAAACCCGTAAGTTCAATGCCCAGAAACCTGAAGTAGGTTTCAAATTGCTTCTCTAAGTATTCCAACTCAAATACAAGTCATGACTGACCCCTAATAGGCTAGCTGTAGTGAGGGAAGTTGGCAGAAAGCTATTTCAGTAGGAAGGGCAACCTCTGGAGTGGCGGAAAACCCCGTAAGTTCAATGCCCAGAAAACTGAAGTAGGTTTCAAATTGCTTCTCTAAGTAATCCAACTCAAATACAAGTCATGACTGACCCCTAATAGGCTAGCTGTAGAGAGGGAAGTTGGCCGAAAGCTATTTCAGTAGGAAGGGCAACCTCTGGCGCGGCGGAAAAACCCGTAAGTTCAATGCCCACAAAGCTGAAGTAGGTTTCAAATTGCTTCTCTAAGTAATCCAACTCAAATACAAGTCATGACTGACCCCTAATAGGCTAGCTGTAGTGAGGGAAGTTGGCTGAAAGCTATTTCAGTAGGAAGGGCAACCTCTGGCGCGGCGGAAAAACCCGTAAGTTCAATGCCCAGAAAACGGAAGTAGGGTTCAAATTGCTTCTCTATGTAATCCATCTCAAATACAAGTCATGACTGACCCTTAATAGGCTAGCTGTAGTGAGGGAAATTGGCCGAAAGCTATTTCAGTAGGAAGGGCAATCTCTGGAGTGGCGGATAATCCCGTAAGTTCAATGCCCAGAAAACTGAAGTAGGTTTCAAATTGCTTCTCTAAGTAATCCAACTCAAATACAAGTCATGACTGACCCCTAATAGGCTAGCTGTAGTGAGGGAAGTTGACCGAAAGCTATTTCAGTAGGAAGGGCAACCTCTGGAGCGACGGAAAAACCCGTAAGTTCAATGCCCAGAAAACTGAAGTAGGTTTCAAATTGCTTCTCTAAGTAAACCAACTCAAATACAAGTCATGACTGATCCCTACTAGGCTAGCTGTAGTGAGAGAAGTTGACCAAAAGCTATTTCAGTAGGAAGGCCAACCTCTGGCGCGGCGGAAGAACCCAAAAGTTCAATGCCCTGAAAACTGTAGTATGTTTCAATTGCTTCTCTATGTAATCCAACTCAAATACAAGTCATGACTGACCCCTAATAGGCTAGCTGTATTGAGGGAAGTTGGCAGAAAGCTATTTCAGTAGGAAGTGCATCCTCTGGAGTGGCGGAAAAACCCGTAAGTTCAATGCCCAGAAACCTGAAGTAGGTTTCAAATTGCTTCTCTAAGTAATCCAACTCAAATACAAGTCATGACTGATCCCTAATAGGCTAGCTGTAGTGAGGGAAGTTGGCCGAAAGCTATTTCAGTAGGAAGGGCAACCTCTGGCGCGGCAGAAAAACCTGTAAGTTCAATGCCCAGACCCATTGAAGTAGGTTTCAAATTGCTTCTCTAAGTAATCCAACTCAAATACAAGTCATGACTGACCCCTAATAGGCTAGCTGTAGTGAGGGAAGTTGGCCGAAAGCTATTTCAGTAGGAAGGGCAACCTCTGGAGTGGCGGAAAACCCCGTAAGTTCAATGCCCAGAAAACTGAAGTAGGGTTCAAATTGCTTCTCTATGTAATCCATCTCAAATACAAGTCATGACTGACCCTTAATAGGCTAGCTGTAGTGAGGGAAATTGGCCGAAAGCTATTTCAGTAGGAAGGGCAATCTCTGGAGTGGCGGATAATCCCGTAAGTTCAATGCCCAGAAAACTGAAGTAGGTTTCAAATTGCTTCTCTAAGTAATCCAACTCAAATACAAGTCATGACTGACCCCTAATAGGCTAGCTGTAGTGAGGGAAGTTGACCGAAAGCTATTTCAGTAGGAAGGGCAACCTCTGGAGCGACGGAAAAACCCGTAAGTTCAATGCCCAGAAAACTGAAGTAGGTTTCAAATTGCTTCTCTAAGTAAACCAACTCAAATACAAGTCATGACTGATCCCTACTAGGCTAGCTGTAGTGAGAGAAGTTGACCAAAAGCTATTTCAGTAGGAAGGCCAACCTCTGGCGCGGCGGAAGAACCCAAAAGTTCAATGCCCTGAAAACTGTAGTATGTTTCAATTGCTTCTCTATGTAATCCAACTCAAATACAAGTCATGACTGACCCCTAATAGGCTAGCTGTATTGAGGGAAGTTGGCAGAAAGCTATTTCAGTAGGAAGTGCATCCTCTGGAGTGGCGGAAAAACCCGTAAGTTCAATGCCCAGAAACCTGAAGTAGGTTTCAAATTGCTTCTCTAAGTAATCCAACTCAAATACAAGTCATGACTGATCCCTAATAGGCTAGCTGTAGTGAGGGAAGTTGGCCGAAAGCTATTTCAGTAGGAAGGGCAACCTCTGGCGCGGCAGAAAAACCTGTAAGTTCAATGCCCAGACCCCTGAAGTAGGTTTCAAATTGCTTCTCTAAGTAATCCAACTCAAATACAAGTCATGACTGACCCCTAATAGGCTAGCTGTAGTGAGGGAAGTTGGCAGAAAGCTATTTCAGTAGGAAGGGCAACCTCTGGAGTGGCGGAAAACCCCGTAAGTTCAATGCCCAGAAAACTGAAGTAGGGTTCAAATTGCTTCTCTAAGTAATCCAACTCAAATACAAGTCATGACTGACCCTTAATAGGCTAGCTGTAGTGAGGGAAGTTGGCCGAAAGCTATTTCAGTAGGAAGGGCAAACTCTGGCGCGGCAGAAAAACCCGTAAGTTCAATGCCCAGAAAACTGAAGTAGGTTTCAAATTGCTTCTCTAAGTAATCCAACTCAAATACAAGTCATGACTGATCCCTAATAGGCTAGCTGTAGTGAGGGAAGTTGACCAAAAGCTATTTCAGTAGGAGGGGCAACCTCTGGCGTGGCGGAAAAGCCCGTAAGTTCAATGCCCAGAAAACTGAAGTAGGTTTCAAATTGCTTCCCTTATTCTTCCGACTCAAATATAAGTCATGAATTATCATAATACATTTATGAAGTACTGATGAATTATGAATTGAGATGAAAAGGAAATAAAAAAAAAAAGAGGGAAGGAAGAAGGGTCGTAGGAACTAAGCCTGCAATAATGGATGTGAGCAAAACCCACCTGATGAGCTCTTTGGTCAGAGCGAAACCCTTATGTATGTTACTTTGGTAGTGGTACGTATGAATTGATTAATTTATATATATATATATATATATATATATATATATATATATATATATTTATATATATATATATATATATATATATATATATATATATATATATATATATATATATATATATATATATATACACACACACACACATATATATATATATATATATATATATATATATATATATATATATATATATATATATATATATATATACACACACACACACACACACATATATATATATATATATATATATATATATATATATATATATATATGACATATTCACACACACATGGCTTTCTGGTAGAAGGGAGCGTATAATTAGAATCCCATTGATGTTTAAGTGTTGGCCTTCAAATGGCGATGCTTACAGCTCCATCTATTATGAGCTGGCCGTAATTCCTCTCCTTCTGAACAATGTGTGTTCCATCAAATAATTCCGTATGAGAGGGTTTCTGGTCATGGACATCAATATAGTGTCGGTATACCCAGAGGAAATATGTGAATCAAGACACCCTGAAGATGTACGCAAGTCCACAGAAATCGGGGTCAATAAATGAACATTATATTGATATCCCCGACGAGAAACCCTCTCATACAGAATGATTTGATGGAACACACATTGTTCAGAAGGAGAGAAACGAAGGCCAGCTCATGAAAGCTGAAGCTGTAAGCATCGCCACTTAAAGGCCAACACTTAACATTCAATGGGATTCTAGTCATACACTCCCTTCAAGATGAAAGCAATATGGGTAATCTCTGTGGTGGTGTATGTGCCTGCTTATGTGTCTGAATGTGTATGCATATATATATATATATATATATATATATATATATATATATATATATATATATATATATATATATATATATATATTTATATATATATACAGTGGAACCTCTACACACGAACGTATCTACATCCGAATTTTCCAACATTCGAAGTAAAATTCGAGCAAACTTTTGACTCTACACCCGAATTTTATTTCGACACACGAAGTAAACATTACGCCATTGAGCGTCGAGTGCTCAGTTCTCTATTTTTGTGTGTATCGTGTGGTTGTCTTCTGTTTGGTCTGTTATTAACAGTGCTTATTTTCTTCCTTTTCTCACATTTCCTTTTGATTTTACCTATAATCATGGTGCCTAAGAAGCCAAATTTCAGTACAGGAAGAAGGCAATTCTTTCATTAGAATTGAAGCAAGTAATTATAGAAAAACATGAGAGCAGTGTGCATGTGAGTGATACTGTATGGCTAAACAATATGGCCGGAATAGGCCTATGATCTCGAGGATCATCAAGCTGAAGGCAGCCATTAAAGCAAATAACCATCAAAGGGGTTCACCATTATTACAAGACATCGTAGCAATACCCTGGAAGAGATAGAACGCCTTTTGTTGATAGGGATAAAGGACAAAGAGATTGTTGGCAACGATCATTTGTGAGAAGGGCCAGCGTGATGAACAGAAAGAAAGAAAAAAGTGAAGCAAAGAAAACCATGATAGCATTAACAAGCTCTTTTAAATAAGACTTCTCTCTTTTTCTGTGTCTCTCTAAACATAGCATTAACATGTTCTTTAAATAAAATCTCTCTCTCTCTCTCTCTCTCTCTCTCTCTCTCTCTCTCTCTCGTTCTTCTTCGCTGTTATAGTGTTAGATACGTCTATTATTTTTTTCCGAGAGAGAGAGAGAGAGATTAAACAAAAATGTGTTTAGAGTACATATGATTTTTAACAGCGTCAACGAGTTGAAAAACAATTAAATGTAACTAAGAAAGTAATAACAGCTAATCTGAATTCCTTTATTACCTAAAACAAATATTGATACAAACACACTCGTGTGCGTATGCACAAACACACACACACAGGTAAGAGAGACGGTCGCGGAGGAGGTAGAGATGGTGACTGCGATAACATACCATAACTCGTCACTGAAAGTGATGAAAATAAAAAATCAAAAGAAAAAAAATGTAAAAAATATGAAATATAAAAATAAAAAAAAAATAATTAAGCTAAGTTAGATTAAAATTTCCGTAGTGTAAGTTACGGTATGTTATCGCAGTCACCATCTCTACCTCCTCGCCGATCGTGTCTCCTCGTGCGTGTGTGTGTGTTTGCGCATACGCACACGAGTGTGTTTGTATCAATATTTGTTTTAGTTAATAAAGGAATTCAGATTCGCTGATATTGTTTTTTATTAACTGTCTTTCAACTCGTTAACGCTGTTAAAAATCATATGTACACAACACATTTTTGTAACCCATTTCTTCCCAAATTTTTTTTTTCTTTGGATTTCAAATTTTTACACTAAATCTAGTTCATAAGGATCCAAAATCAGTAGAATACATAATTTTTTTTCAGCTGCATTCATTGTACAATGAATAATGGAGTGTGACATATATGTCACGCTAGGCAGTAACGAGTACATTTGGGGGAAATATGAAAAATTCTGTTCTATTTTGAAAGGTTTATTGTTTGCTGTTATATAAGTGACAAAACTAAATACAAAAGAAGTCTACTGTTTTCATACATGAACTACCGTAGTCACAACCACCAAATGAATGGAATTTGAAAATTACAATAAAAAAAAACAAGCCAAAAGAAATAGTCGTTGTATTAAATCTTGCACTTAGAATCAAAACAAAGATTAAATTGCCAGTTCAAAATGCTAACATAAAATAATCAACTTTTCATTGCAACTGATACATCATGTGGCACATCATTGAAGTCTATTTTGTGTGAAATGCTAAATTGCAAGACAAACACAGACCTACATCACACTTATTACACTGACTGGAAGGAGATTTGCTACACAGATTTCCAGCACATCTACGTCTTTTCTTGTTTGGGGTCTCTATCAGGTAGTGTTCTATTCCATCAAAACGAATGTCATCAAGAACTCTCTTACAACCTGTTTCCCCCTGGGAAGGTCTCCCAGGCCCTTTAGGAGGGATCCCATATCTCTTCAGATAGCTTTCAGCAATCTGTTCTTTGAAATCTAGCTGAGGTAAACATCCACCTGACTTTTTATGAAGAATCCAAGCATTTTGCACTGATACATCTAATAACCAGGTAAAAATACACCACCACCACTTCTTACCCCTAATAGATACTCTATAATTATTCACATTCTGGTCTTGACGGTCAGTTCCACCCATGTGGTTATTGTATTCTCGAATAACTAATGGGCAGTCAACTTCAATATTTTTTTTCTCTTTTTGAGAGTATCTTTTCACCTTACTAAGGGGTTCCCTTCCATGAGCAGTTGATGCAATGGTGACAACCGAATTATCCATCCATCTGCATAATGAAATGTTATTTGCCTTATCTATGATGAAGTCTGATGTTCCCCTTTTTTCTTTTTTCATCTCAGAAACTGCTTTCAAAGGGCATTTTTTCAGCCTATTGTCTCTTATTGTTCCCGTAGCAGTATAGTTTTGCTCACTCAGGTGTTGGAGAAGAGGAAAAGAGGTAAAAAGGTTATCAAAGTAATAGCTGTATGGGAGTTGCATTTTATCATCTGGCAATGACTTTATATTTTTCAGAACAGTGGCTCCACATTTGCCAAACGCTTTCTCCTCATATGAATTACCTTCATATGTTTTACCTTGGTATAAGTCAAAGCTTACTAAATAGCCTGCATCAGTATTCAGGCACCAAACTTTATAACCAAAGCGTATTGGTTTGTTTCGAATACACTGCTTGCATCCATGGCGGCCAAAATATTCAACCATTGCCCGTCATGAGATAGATGCTGCTCTGGTTGAAAATGAGACAAAAATCGAGTGGAAAGTAGCCTTATCAGGGGACGGAGTTTAGCATATTTATCTGAATCATCAATATTAGTATTATCTGCTAAATGTATGAACTGCATTATTTTATCAAATCTGTTCCTTCTCATTGCAGAATACACTACCTCATTTCTAGTCACTGGAGAATTCTTCCAGTAATGTCTCCGTGATGGAACTGGAACAATGCCAGATAAAAGTAATATGCCAAGGAAAACCTTTAGTTCTTTTTCATTTGTTGAGAAGGAAATTTCTCCCTTGTAACGAGCATAAAGAGCTGACTGTTCTATTATCAATCTGAAAACTTCCTCATCAAAAAACAATTCGAATAATTCACATGGTGATAAGTTCCGGTATTGACTGTAATTCGCCTCAGGAAAAACTGGTTTTGGTGAAGAAAATGTTGCCTTTCTAGTCCACTTTGGAGTTTTGAAGCAATAACTAGAGTCATCATAGTTCTCCAAGTCCTCTCCTAAATTTCCAAGCCGAACTCCATTTGGAAGAGCTGCTTCACCTGCAGCATCTAATTGTTTACCAGAGAGATTATCAATTAGACCACCTTGATCTTCATCAGCAGAATCTTCGTCAGTCAGACCATCATCAGCAGGCTCAATAAAAACATCTGCAGCAATATCTTCTTTCTCTAACTCTGCTAGTATTTCATTGACAGTCAGAGACCCGAAAAAAAAATAAAAACGTGTTATCTCTGGATTAAATTTAACAAAGTAACTTATTAATGAGTTAAAATAACTAAAAGTGTAGTAAAGTAAAGTAAAAGAAAGAAAATGAAGCCATAGAATGTTTTATATCACTAGAAAGATATTACTATCAGTTTACATACAGTAAAATAGAAAAAGGCATAAATGTCCCTGTATCATCCTAGCGTAACATATATGTCACAGAAAATATAAAATGCACTGCTGCCAATATTATAAATCTTAGATATTCATTATTAGCACAGACATTTCTCTATAGCCATATTTCAAGTATTTTATCAAAAAACAATACAATATATCTAATGAAAATGGCAAAATAATACTCACTTTTTGCGTGAACTCATTTTCACACCGGAGCAAAAACAGCACTTCTGCACAGAACGGTGTCACTCCCTTGAATGAACTTCTATTCCTGTAAAAACTTGTATGCAAGTAGATACATGTATTAGCTCTCACACACAGGACCTATCATGAAACAAGTTTCAACATGTAAACGTGTGGTGTAAGTTAACTGAACATATGTTCTACGTAACATATATGTCACGCTAGTACAAAATGGGTTCTCTCATTTTTCTTTAATCTCTCTCTCTCTCTCTCTCTCTCTCTCTCTCTCTCTCTCTCTCTCTCTCAGAAAAAATTAATAGACGTCTCTACACTAACAGTGAAGAAGAACAAGAGAGAGAGAGAGAGAGAGAGAGAGAGAGAGAGTATTTATTTAAAGAACATGTTGACACCATGTCTACCTTCTCGCCGATCGTCCGTCTCCTGGCGTAGCAAATCCTACACCTGCGTTGGCCTGTCTCTAAGGTAAAGTGGCAATAAAACACATTTTTTATTTATTATTTCTTTATAATTATCTTTTTTACATGCTTCTTTCATATTATGCAGTTATTTTATTGTTATGTGTAATTATGTGTAGCCATTTATTAAGGATTTATTATGGGTTTTTAGGCTGAGGTACGAATTAAATGAATTACCATGTATTCTTATGGGAAAATCCTACACCTGCGTTGGCCTGTCTCTAAGGTAAAGTGGCAATAAAACACATTTTTTATTTATTATTTCTTTATAATTATCTTTTTTACATGCTTCTTTCATATTATGCAGTTATTTTATTGTTATGTGTAATTATGTGTAGCCATTTATTAAGGATTTATTATGGGTTTTTAGGCTGAGGTACGAATTAAATGAATTACCATGTATTCTTATGGGAAAATTCGTTTCTACATCCGATCATTTTCTACATCCGAAGTTGGTTGTGGAACGAATTAAATTCGTATGTAGAGGTACCACAGTATATATATATATATATATATATATATATATATATATATATATATATATATATATATAAGAAAATAATCAACAATTATCCTCTTCTTAATCTAAGCATTTTTTAAATTTGTAATAGTTTAAATTTCCAATTTTTAGTTTTATATAGAATATATTTTTAAAATATTCAATTATAATTTTTGTAGAACCTCATACATAAAATGAATCTAAAGTTCATATTAATCTGCAGATTGGTGATGGTGGGAGATTTTGTCTGATCGCTCACAGCAAACCAACCTAGTATGGGTGACCCTGACTAGTATAGCTATCCAATATGTTCTAGCCACTGCAGATTGGTGATGGTGGGAGATTTTCATCTGATCGCTCACAGCAAGCGAACCTATAGTGCATAGAATGGTTTATGTGATAGTCCGTATTTCATAAATTATTTCATAATTTCAGATTGGAAGTAGTTGGGAAACTTGTACAGTTTCTGAAAACATTTGACAGATGTTGGAATAAGATTCAGTACTTTTCAGAATCCAAGTCCTTAGATCCGATAAAGGGTTCTGATGGCCCATGTGGTAACGTCCCTGACTGCTGAACGCCAGACTGCGGTTAGAGTCCCGCTCAAGCTCGTTAGTTTCTTTGGTCGCTGTAACTTCACCATCCTTGTGAGCTAAGGATGGGGGGTCTGGGGAGGCTAACCTACAGGTCTATCTGCTGAGTCATCAGCAGCCATTGCCTGACCCTCCTTGGTCCTAGCTTTGGGTGGGGAGGGGGCTTGGGCGCTGATTATATGCATATATATAGTCACTCTCTAGGGGATTGTCCTGCTTGATAGGGCAATGTCACTGTCTCTTTCCTCTGTCATCATGAGTGACCTTTAAACCTTTAAATGTCTTTTCTGTCCGTATCTAGAGACATTTGACAGATGTTGGAATGAGATTCAGTTTTCAAAATGAATTCATTGATTCTTTTACCTTAATTTAAACTTTATATATATATATATATATATATATATATATATATATATATATATATATATATA
>NC_090725.1:116348204-116380704 GCF_036898095.1 Palaemon carinicauda | reverse complement strand
ATAATTCACTAGTTTTATTATATATATATATATATATATATATATATATATATATATATATATAAATATATATATATATATATATATATATATATATATATATATATATTATATGCATTATACTATATGTATTATAATATATATATATATATGTATATATATATATACATATATATTATATATAGTATATATATATATATTAAATATGTATACATACTATATATACATATGTATGCATAAATACAATATATATATACATATATATAAATATATATATATATATATATATATATATATATATATATATATATATATATATATATATAGATGTGTGTGTGTAGAGAGAGAGAGAGAGAGAGAGAGAGAGAGAGAGAGAGAGAGAGAGAGAGAGACTATGTATATATATGTATATATACATGTATATGAGTAAAAATGTATATATTACTTGACAAATATTTTAGTCAAAAATCCACCGGAAAAATGAAAGTGAAAGCCTAATTACCTGGCCCTTTTTTGCATTGTGTACATTTCTTCGGGGTACAAAGAAGTATACGTAATACAAGACAGTTTTTTGTACCTGGATTTCATACATAAATATGTATATATGTACAGTATGTATGCATATAGGCTTATATATATATATATATATATAACCATAAGGAGGTGTTGAAGTTTTTCTCTTACTGATCGGCATGGTTTAATAGCTTTGGACTTGGCCTCTGAATCAAGCTGTGACCACATCATAAGTGAAGCCTCTCATAGGTCTGGTAACTGCTTGGAAGTAGTACAAACTGACACACCTGGCATTATAACAAGTGTAGTTAGGACAAGGATAAGGGTAAGGATAAGCATAGGGAAGTGGGAATATGGAGAGAGGAAGAGTACCCCTGGATACAATCTAGCTCATAGCCAGAAGGCACGAACTCGAGATGGGAAGGAATGGGGAAAAGGGAGAAAGGGAAATACAAGAGAAGAGTAAAAGAGAGAGGCAGACCCTCGTGCGATGTTATATAAGATTAGGAGCCACCTAAAAGTGTAAGCTACTAAGACTGAAACAAAAGAAGTCAGGGAGTGGAAGGGTTTTTTGGTTCTCGCAATGTCTAGCCCTGTTGCAAGAACTGTGTCTGTCTGGATACTATTTTGATGGTTAAAGAAAATTATGGCGGTTGAAAAGTTATGATGTTTTTGCAGTTGGGACATCATGCCTTAATGTCCTTATTAGTGAAGACTGATGTAAGATTTATATACAATCAAAAGCAGACTGGAATGGCATTGTGAGTGATTTTTCAAACTTTCAATTGGTCACAATTGTATAATAGTAATGAGCCGGTTGTTATTTTGAATGAGGATCTGGTCAACATAATTGATAGGCGTATCCCTTCATGCGTGCTAAAGTGCCAAGTAAAAGACATTTTCATTTCATTTCACTAGGGCTGCTTATCAGGTCCTGTACTAGAGGGGAACACTACTCTCTACAGGACCTCCATGGTTATTTTATGATGTTCTATTGGGAGCATTCAACATTTCACAATGGGCATTGCTCACTTACTGTTAGATCATCACTATCGAAACACTCGCAGAATAAGAAAGTGTTCAGTTTCTTCTCGAAATCCTTAATATCTTCAATTATTCTGATGTTTCGTGGGAGCTTATTGTATAATCTTGGGGCCGCCTATTTAATGTCTCTGGAGCCTACAATAGACATATATCTAGGTTCTAATAGTTAGAAACCATCTATAATTATTTTCGTGTCAGGATGATTTGATGTTTGCACAATACGTAGCAATTCTTTTAGGTTTTATGGACAACCGCTTCTGATAGCTTGGTGGGTTATTTTACATATTTTAAACTCAATTATCGCTTGAATCGGCAACCAATGTAGACATCCATGGTTCATTGATGACTGTAGATGTGCTTATTTCGAGAAGCAGTTGGTTTATTATCTCAGGAGGGGTAACAGATCAGATTTGACTTGGAAGAACTATAATCAGGTAAGAACTCTCAGGTACAACCCAGGAACATAAGATGTTGGTTACCCTTAAATCTGCACTCTTGGTGTAGACATAACAGTTCCTCCTTCACCTGAACTCAGATGGCTGTCACTCACTGGCCAAAAGAAAAGGCAACCTTTTTGGCTGATGTGTTTGACAGGAAGCAGAGTAACCTAATGAGAAACTCTATCTTCTTCATTCCAGTTTTCCTGAAGCTATACGAACTACTTTATCTTTTCGATCTCGGTAAATTAAAGCTCTCTTGAGGGACTTATGCTTATGGAGTAGACTCAAATGGTATTTTTCCTTTGTTTTTTATAAGGACTGCAGATATTTTAGCTCTTAAGTTATTTATTGTTTTGAACAAGTTAGCAAGAAGACGTTATTTTAGCACGTGCTAGAGAATTGGTAGTGTTACTCTATTATTATGCAAATGTGTTTGGTGTAGCTCAAAGTCCAGTTGATTATCGCCCAATTTCCTTAACTCATATTATCTAAGTTTTTGAACGTCTTTTGGCAAAACATCTAAATAGGTTTGCGGAAGGGAATCATCTGTTCCCTACTTTGCAATTTGGTATATTAAAGGCCTTGGAGCATGTGACGCCCTCTAATGCTGTACAGAAATCCCTTGTTTATGATCAGGAAGTTCGTATGAATGGCCTTAATTTTAGTGCTGGCTTGGACCATGTTAATCATGAGACCCATGTTTTCAAATTAGGAGTGAGTGGGTCTCTTTTTAGCATCATTATAGAATATTTAATGACATGGTCAGTACATATAATGAGAATAATATATAACAGATGGACATAATAACAGAATGGGTCCCTAGAAATTGCAAAAGAAACACGGGAAGGAAGAGAAGGCGATGGATTAATAGCCAAGAAAATTGGCGGGTATAGACTGGCATAGAAAGACCATAAACATAGAGGAATATGTCTGAGACCTTTGTCCTGCAGCGGACTAGTTATGGCTGATACTGATAATATATATATATATATATATATATATATATATATATATATATATATATATATATATATATATATAATTGTATATCAAATTGGATAGATCGTAAGTGATATGATGTTTTGGATTGAAAATTGGAGAGAAAGCAAGAATAGGTAATATCTGGTTTACCTAAAAACTTCATTATAAATGGGATTATGCTATAAACTTATGAAGTTTATTTTTGGTTTGTACCTATTTGCCTCATCGCCTATATTGATAACAACGTTAACATACCCATTCCTGGGCCTAATTGATTACATACAAATAGAAAAATTATTAGTCAGGTGACCTAAGAGTAATACAAAATGCAGGTTCAGTAACGACATAAAAAAAAAAAAAATCACAGCCTCTTCATAAAAAAAGAACTTTTTCACCAATTTTCATGATCACTGTTTGATTTCTTGTACTCATATATTTATGAATTTTATATAGATATTAATCTCTCTCTCTCTCTCTCTCTCTCTCTCTCTCTCTCTCTCTCTCTCTCTCTCTCTCTCTCTCACGCACACCTTATTTTGTGATGCCAGATAATATCTAATAATCAGTCAATCAACCTCTCTTTGTATTTTGCATGTTTAAAAGTCATTTATCATACTTTATTAACCGTAGCAAATACAAAAAGAAATATGCTTTTCTCTTAACTTTGCATTTTCAACAGCCTAGGTTTCATGAAGTATAAGTGACCCCTGCATGTTGCTTTAGTTAGAGAAAGTTTGAATATGATATTGTAATTTATTCATGGTTTACCATTCGCACTTATGACTTAAGCAAGAGGTTGCAAGTAAAAGGAAATTTTGTTCCCCAATTTAGCTGATCATATGTCTAGCAATTTTGATCATTCTTTTGAAAACAATCCTGTTGAGATACTACCGCTAGAGAGTTATGGGGTCCTTTGACTGGGCTGACAGTATTACATTGGATCCTTCTCTCTGGTTACGGTTCACTTTCCCTTTTCCTACACATACACCTTACTGGCATTCGTGCATAGATTCAAAGAACATTGAGTTTCTCATTTTTAATCTCCGCACAGTCATTTTCTGCTTCATATATTATCTGAAATATAGATTTTTATTTAAAGATGTATCTTCATTGGACAATGTTTCATTTGTGAAAATAATAGATATATAAAGGATATGGGGAACATATGCTGTATCTTCTGCCAAATGTTTCCTAGAGTTCATGGAGAAATACGTTTATGTTGATCTCTGAGGAGGGTAAGACACTAAGTAAACCTGTATCGGTAGTATAAGAAGGTGTTTTTCTCCCGTGACTACCAGTTGGTTAGATTCTCTCCTGAAGAAAAGCTCTGAAAATTTAGCTGGTTAGAACTTTGAACGTCACCTGTGTATACATGGCATGTCAATTACAGTGAATGGGAGAATCTATTAAGCAAATATTAAGAGTTCTTCACCAATGATACAGGTAAGCTTATGAATGTACGAATGGGATCAGACTTTCCTAGAGGGCGAGTGTTGAGCATAATGGTGGAATCACACTAGCTTTTATTTCTTGCTCGAGGTTTCTGCCAACCTCCAGCGATGATAGCGAGCAAAAGTGATGTAGCGTCACACAACGATATCACAATACGAGGAGCAATTGGGAAAAAGCTAAACGAAACTGATCAGCTGATATCATCTTGGCGACCAGAAATTTTCTAATTGTTGCAGTATTAAGTATTATCGGTATATTATGAGAATTGGAGAATTCTATAATTCTCTTGAGCCTTGTTGGACCCAAGATTGTCAAGCAAAAGCACGTACTATTTGCAGTCGCCATATTGTGTTTTTACATTTGTGCTTGCTGCTTCCCGTCTAGTTGGGAAGCCAATATCTCGAGCAACTAGTTCGCAGGCTTTCCATTTTCGGCAGCAACGGCTTCCTGCTGGCGAAAACAAGCCTAGCGTCATTTTAGCTTTATAACGTTTTGAATTTCGTGATTCATTCTGTCAAATCTTTAATAATTTTTACATTGCTGGGTTTACTAAAGGGTTTCTAGTAACTAATAGAACAATTATAAGGATTTTGTATGCCTCAAAGAATTTTTAGTCCATCTGCGGAGACTCCATTTACTCTTGGGTTGAGCGATTTAGTTTAAACGTTTAGAGAGTTCTTATGATCTTGTTTAACTTATTCTTGAATTCGTATACCGTGTTACTATCCACTACATTCAGAGTTACTATCTACCACATTCGCTGAGAGAGAGAGAGAGAGAGAGAGAGAGAGAGAGAGAGAGAGAGAGAGAGAGAGAGAGAGAGAGAGAGACTCACTCAGGTTACTTACGTACGTTGAACCCTTGCAGCCAAAGATAATAATAGGAAAAATGTTACTTGGTTCTTCATTTAGAATTTTCCACACCGTTCGTATACATAATTGTTCAACACAATTTCGATATAATTCAAACTCTTAGTTCTGTTTGTACATGGCTGTGTTGATACTTAATAGTTGTGTATATATATATATATATATATATATATATATATATATATATATATATATATATATATATATATATATATATATATATATATGTGCGTGTGTGTGTGTAGTTGTGTGTTTCTATATAATGCATCCATATGTGTATCGATAAATGTCTATACGTATATGTATATATGTATATATACATATATATATATATATATATATATATATATATTCAAATAAGCCATATATATTTTGATATATTAATGTCTGGATTCTCTTAACGACCTCGGGATCAGAGCCCCAGGCGAAATCTCACAAAGACAAGAGCTTGGCTCCGGCCGGGAATCGAACCCTGGTCGGCAAGCTTATATAGACAGTGACTAACCCATTCGGCCACGAAGGAAGATAAAAGTCAATGACAATTCTACTGTACTTATACCTGTCGAATTCAGGTATTTTGTACTTAGAATTGAAATCAACCCATCTTCACCATCGTAGCTAATTGGTAGTTTGTTACTTGGCATTCAATTAATGATAAATTTTGCACATTTTTACGTGTTTTTCATATTCAAATAAGCCATATATATTTTGATATATTAATGTCTGGATTCTCTTAACGACCTCGGGATCAGAGCCCCAGGCGAAATCTCACAAAGACAAGAGCTTGGCTCCGGCCGGGAATCGAACCCTGGTCGGCAAGCTTATATAGACAGTGACTAACCCATTCGGCCACGAAGGAAGATAAAAGTCAATGACAATTCTACTGTACTTATACCTGTCGAATTCAGGTATTTTGTACTTAGAATTGAAATCAACCCATCTTCACCATCGTAGCTAATTGGTAGTTTGTTACTTGTGAGATTTCGCCTGGGGCTCTGATCCCGAGGTCGTTAAGAGAATCCAGACATTAATATATCAAAATATATATGGCTTATTTGAATATGAAAAACACGTAAAAATGTGCAAAATTTATCATTAATTGAATGCCAAGTAACAAACTACCAATTAGCTACGATGGTGAAGATGGGTTGATTTCAATTCTAAGTACAAAATACCTGAATTCGACAGGTATAAGTACAGTAGAATTGTCATTGACTTTTATCTTCCTTCGTGGCCGAATGGGTTAGTCACTGTCTATATAAGCTTGCCGACCAGGGTTCGATTCCCGGCCGGAGCCAAGCTCTTGTCTTTGTGAGATTTCGCCTGGGGCTCTGATCCCGAGGTCGTTAAGAGAATCCAGACATTAATATATCAAAATATATATGGCTTATTTGAATATGAAAAACACGTAAAAATGTGCAAAATTTATCATTAATTGAATGCCAAGTAACAAACTACCAATTAGCTACGATGGTGAAGATGGGTTGATTTCAATTCTAAGTACAAAATACCTGAATTCGACAGGTATAAGTACAGTAGAATTGTCATTGACTTTTATCTTCCTTCGTGGCCGAATGGGTTAGTCACTGTCTATATAAGCTTGCCGACCAGGGTTCGATTCCCGGCCGGAGCCAAGCTCTTGTCTTTGTGAGATTTCGCCTGGGGCTCTGATCCCGAGGTCGTTAAGAGAATCCAGACATTAATATATCAAAATATATATGGCTTATTTGAATATGAAAAACACGTAAAAATGTGCAAAATTTATCATTAATTGAATGCCAAGTAACAAACTACCAATTAGCTACGATGGTGAAGATGGGTTGATTTCAATTCTAAGTACAAAATACCTGAATTCGACAAGTACAAGTACAGTAGAATTGTCATTGACTTTTATCTTCCTTCGTGGCCGAATGGGTTAGTCACTGTCTATATAAGCTTGCCGACCAGGGTTCGATTCCCGGCCGGAGCCAAGCTCTTGTCTTTGTGAGATTTCGCCTGGGGCTCTGATCCCGAGGTCGTTAAGAGAATCCAGACATTAATATATCAAAATATATATGGCTTATTTGAATATGAAAAACACGTAAAAATGTGCAAAATTTATCATATATATATATATATATATATATATATATATATATATATATATATATATATATATATATATATATATATATATATATATATATATATATATATATATATATATATATATATGTGTGTGTGTGTGTGTGTGTGTGTGTGTGTATGTATATGTACATATATGTATGTATGTATTTATATCCCTTACGTGATGAAAGGATTTGCGAATCAGCCATGATCAGCAAAACTGATAGTCGTGACCAATCATACTAGCCTGGTTTGCTGGGAGGGATCGGATTAAAGTCTCTCATCATCACTAATCAGCATTGGCCTCTATGGTGAAGAAAGCTAGACGAAACTCCAGACATGAATTGACACATCTGAGGCCTTTGTTCTGCAGTGGACCAGAACCGGCTGCATTTTGTTGTTTTTGTTGTTATGTATATATATATATATATATATATATATATATATATATATATATATATATATATATATATATATATATATATATACAGTATATAAATATAAAAGTTTGTACATACATATATACTGTATACATTATATATATATATATATATATATATATATATATATATATATATATATATATATATATATATATATAGATATATATATATATATGTATATATATATATATATATATATATATATATAAAAGTTTGTACATACATATATACTGTATACATTATACACACACACACACATACACACACACACACATACACACACACACACATATATATATATATATATATATGTGTGTGTGTGTGTGTGTATGTATATATGCATTTATTTATGTATATGAAAATAGGCTTAAGAATATATAATTATATGTATATATATGTATGTATATATATATAATATATATATATATATATATATATATATATATATATATATATATATATATATATATAATTTATGTATACATATATATGCACATAATTATATGCATTTTTGTATTGTAAATGTATATTCACTTTATAATTATAGCTATATATATATCTATATATGTATGCATATATATATATATATATATATATATATATATTTATATATATATGCATATATGTATATACGTGTATATGGTATGCAAAATAACTTTATACATTCTTTTTGTCATATATATATATATATATATATATATATATATATATATATATATATATATATATATTCATGTATTTATATTATATATATATATATATATATATATATATATATGCATACATGTATAGTTATATATATTAGATAAAGATATGTATATATGTACATGGGTAACTCTCACACTGAAACTCAATGTTCAGTCTTTATAAAATAAACATAAGGGAAAGGAAAACATAGGCTGAATCATTGTGTTTTTCAAGAGAATTGATTTGTTGAGAGAAATTTTTCAAACTTATATATATGGTACAGTGAGAGTACGAACATATATACGGACATTTGCAGAACAGTTCTTCAGAGAAACAAGGTAACTGTAAGGACTTGAGCTCGTAGTTGTTTTAGGGGGTGATGCTCCTACCCTTTAGGCAACTGGATTGCTAATATGGGCAGTAGGTTGGCCAGGGCACTAGCCACCTGTTGAGATACTACCACTAGAGAGTTATGGGGTCTTTTGATTGGCCAGACAGTATTTCACTGGATCCTTCTCTCTGGTTACGATTCATTTTCCCTTTGCCTACACACACACACACACACAAACACACACACACACCGAATAGTCTGGCCTATTCTTTACACATTCTCCTCTGTCCTCGTACACCGGACAACACTGAGATACCAAACAACTTTTCTTACTTCGCTGTAATTGTTCAGTAGCAACTTTTCTCTTTGTAAGGGTAGAAGAGACTCTTTAGCTATTGTAAGCAGCTCTTCTAGAAGGACACTCCAAAATCAAACCATTGTTCTCTAGTCTTGGGTAGTGCCATAGCCTCTGTATCATGGTCTTCCATTGTCTTGGGTTAGAGTTCTCTTGCTTGAGGGGACACTCGGGCACACTTTTCTATCCTATTTCTCTTCCACTTGGTTTGTTAAAGTTTTTATAATTTATATATGAGATATTTATTTTAATCTTGTTGATCTTCTTAAAATATTTTATTTTTCTTTGTTTCCTTTTCTCACTGGGCTATTTTCCTAGTTGGAGCCCCTGGGCTTATATCATTCTGCTTTTCCAACTAAGGTTGTAGCTTAGCAATTAATAATAATAATATAAAATACCAGGTGATTTTTTTTTTTCTATTATCCCTTCACATACTTACTACAATTCATCATCATTTTCATCTACTCTTTCGCCTAGTGACGCAAAAGGCCTCGGTAAGATTTTGCTAGTCGTCTCTATCTCTATCTTCTAAATCAATACTTCTCCATTCATCATCTCCCAATTCACGCTTCATAGTCCTCAGTCTTGTAGGCGTGGGTCTTCCAACTCTTTTAGTGCCTTGTGGAGCCCAATTGAAAGTTTGGTGAAATTATCTCTCTTGGGGAGTGGGAAGAGCATGGCCAAACCATATCCATCTACCCCTCACCATGGTCTTATCCACATATGGCACCTGGATAATCTCTCTTACAGTTACATTTTTAATTCTGTCCTTCCATTTGACTCCCAATATTCTTCTGAGGGCTTTGCTCTAATCTACAAATTCTGTTGGATATTATTTCATTGTCATACCACGACTCATGTCCATACAGTAACACCGATCTCATTAAATTAATATATTACTAAATATTAATATATGCTTATCTGCAACAATTGTTTAAACTTATCCATGTATATACAGAAACATATACGTGGATATATACCCTTCTGAGTGAGGATACCTTTTGTTTATCGCAATGATCAGCAAACCCGTATTAGTCAGGGCCACACATACTAGGTTGGTTTACTGTGAGCGATCAAACGAAAATGTTCTACCGTCGTCAATCTGCTGTGGCCAGTGGTGATGAAAACTGGCCAAACTCCACACATGAATAAGGACATGCCTGAGGCGTTTGTCCTGCAGTGGACTAAAAGTTGTTGCATTTTTGTTGTACATAAATGCACACACATCCATATATATATTTGCACACCAATGTATACTTACACACACACACACACACACATATATATATATATATATATATATATATATACATATGTATATATACATACATGTATATATATATACAATATATATAAATATATATATATATATATATATATATATATATATATATATATATATATATATATATATATATACATGTATATACATATGCATATATACATACATGTATATATATATATATATACAATATATATAAATATATATATATATATATATATATATATATATGTGTGTAAATATACTGTATATATATATGTGTGTGTATATATTCATGGATATATGCACATATAACTCTATTCATATAAACATACATATACATAGACATTTGTGCATAATTTACATACCACTGCTCATATATATATATATATATATATATATATATATATATATATATATGTATATATATATATATATATATATATATATATATAAAGACACAAGTACCAGCAAACTATATACCCATATGTTCAATGTGTACAAGTGTACATACTGTACATGTGAATGATAGCATAGTTCAGAAATCATTTACAACTTGAAGGACAGTTTGACACAGCAATTCCTGATACAACTCGCTCTGAAGAAGTGTACCCAGCCACACCCATACTTCGCGGCGAGTTCCTGTGTTTAGCCCCGCCCACCACCTCTTGCCATCAATTCCTACACTTGCTATCTATAGTCAATTCTTTTTAGTGAGGCAGATCTGCACCGACTCGCAGGGGTGCCCTTTTAGCTCGGAAAAGTTTCCTAATCGTTGATTGGTTAGACAAGATAATTCTAACCAATCAGAGAGCCGGAAACGTTTCCGAGCTAAAAGTGCACCGCTGCAAGTCAGTGCAAATGCCCCTCATTAAAAAAAAAATTGAGTATAGTTACTCACTGCTAAGTAAGGGTGTGGAATGGTGCACTTCTTTGGAGCAAAGTGTGTCAGGGACTCCTGTGTCCGACTGTACATCATTCTTAATTGAGAAACCAGGTATTACCAAAATCAGTTCTGTTGAAGAAAATAAATCTCATCAAATTTGCAAATCTCTTTCCATTGCAGATCCCATATTTGAGTCATTATCAAATATTTCTTTACATAGAACTTGATTCTGTGATGTTTCTTTCTAATAAATTATTAGAATGAACCATAACCTGGCTTCCGGTACAGTGTTTCTATGTACCGTTAAGCGGTTACAAAGGACCTCTCCTCACATTGCATGCAAGGTGCATCCTATCAGGGGTTTTCCCCTAAAACTGCATGGTGCAACTTCTAGCCTCAGTGTGGAGCTAAGGTCGACGCCTCTCTTTAATTCTCGCTAAGAGATGATTTTTCATTATGTCCAAAACACCAAATTCATCATAACCTCTTTCCAACTTCGTTGTCGGAGGTAAGAAACGAAGATTAATTAAAAAAAAAAAAAAAACGTACTGTTAGGTGAAAAAAAAAAAAACTTCCAAGGTCGATTGTGAATAATTCTGCTCTGAAAATATGTTCTAATAAAGTCAGTAAAAATAATATCATCGCTGGAGACATTCAGGACATAAACAAACAACCTTCAGTTATACCAACAGTTTTACCATCTATGAACAATCGTTAAACCAATTACCCTCTCTCTCTCTCTCTCTCTCTCTCTCTCTCTCTCTCTCTCTCTCTCTCTCTCTCTCTCTCTCTCTCTCGGTAAAATCATATTATTATTATTATTATTATTATTATTATTATTATTACAAGTTAAGCTATAACCCTAAATGGTAAAGCAAGATGATATAAGCCAAAAGACTCCTACAGGAAAAAATAACCCACTGAGGAAAGGATACAAGGACAAAAAAAACTACAAGAGTAGTAATTAAAGATTAAAACAAAATATACAAAGAACAGTAACAGCATTAAATTAGATCTTTCATATTAAACTATAAAAACTAGAGAGAGAGAGAGAGAGAGAGAGAGAGAGAGAGAGAGAGAGAGAGAGAGAGAGAGAGAGAGAGACCAAAGTTTCTATGCCTCGCACCGCCAAGGACATGCCTCCCTAAAAGGCTGTAAGGTCGAAGGAAAGTCACTGACGTCTTATGGGCGCCATTAATGTCAGGCGGGTGAAGACATCCGCCAAGGAACTACTTGGGTCATAGATGTGGAATGTTCACTGTCTCATTACGTATTAAATATGGTTTTATTAGTCAATGCTAAAGACACATTTTGTCAAAAAGTTCTAAATTCTTCAGAATAATTATATAAATACCTCCGCTAACGAAGTTGAAAGGTGGTTATGTTTAACCCCTTATTTGCGTGTTTGTGTGATTTTTTTTTTTTTTTTTTTGTGAACAGAATCCTAACCTCAATTTTAATCTTAAAATGATGAGACTTGCGGGGATTAACTGTTTTGTAAAAAGCTAGAGTGTCCCTCTAGTTTTAAATTTTCTTCAGTGTTTTATTTATCTAATGTCTACTGATGAGGTTCCTTGCATTTCCCTCAGAAAACTTCCCTTTCTATCTAATTTATCTTCCTCATATTTTGTTAAATTTCTTATAGTTTATATAGGAGATATTTATCATAATATTATTCTTAAAATATCTATTTTTTCCTTGTTTCCTTTCCTCACTGGGCTATTTTCCCTGTTGGAGCCCCTGGGCTTATACATTCTGCTTTTCCAACTATTATTATTATTATTATCAATTAGCAATTAATAATAATAATAATAATAATAATAATAATAATAATAATAATAATAATAATAATAATGAGAGAAAGCACTCCATCTATACTTGATATTTTCTCCAGTTATTGCAAAAGTGAGGCATCACACCATACTCATTGTCATTAGAAGAAAACTGCAATTTAGTGTTTTCTGCTGCTTCATGTATCATCGTTTAAAAGTTACTCATAAATGGCAGATGGAAGGGACAGTGATAATACCCTGGGAGGGCAATGTCATAAAGACTGACCATATATTATTATTATTATTATTATTATTATTATTATTATTATTATTATTACTATTAATTGCTAAGCTACAAACCTAGTTGGAAAAGCAAGATGCACTAACCCCTAGGGCTCCAACAGAGAAAATAGCCCTGAGAGGAAAGGAAACAAGGAAAAATAAAATATTGCGTCAATAGGCTTAGGAGGAGATGATGAAGATGAACATTAAAATAAATACCTCTTATATAAACTATGAAAACTTTAAGAAAACCATAGGAGAGAAATAAGATAGCGTAACCTCAAGCAAGAGAACTCTAACCTAAGACAGTGGAAGACCATGGTACAGAGGCTATGGCACTAACCATATGATCAGCGCCCAAGCCTCCTCTCCATTAAGCTAGGACCGGGGAGGACCTCAATGGCTGCTGATGACTCAGCGGGTAGACCTATAGGGTCTCCTAAATCCCATCATCCTTAACTCACAAGGATGGTGAGATTGCAGACGCTACACGAAACTATCTAGTTTGAACGGGACTCGATCTCCCGTCCAGCAGAGCATCAGTCAGGGACGTTTCCAATAAGAGTACCACAGGAGTTAGAAAACTATCAGATAATATCCAAGAAAGTAGACAGAGGTGGTATGGTCATGTCATGAGAAGAGATGAACAGTATATTGGGAGGAGGGTGATGGAAATGGAGGTACAGACAACGAGAAGGAGAGGGAGACCAAAGCGAAGGTGGATGGACTATATCAAGTATGACCTTCGATCAAAGGGATTAACCGGTGATGAAGTGTAGGACAGAGGTAGACGGAGAAAGCTGGTCAGAAACATCGACCCCACATAAAAGTGGGAAAAGATGCAGACAAAGTAGAAGATTGCCTTTTATTGATTGCAATAATTTTCTTTCGCATTTATTATATGAAGCTCTGCATATCTTACGCATTATATTAGTTGTTATTACCATAGCGTAAGGGTTCCCAGCTTTTTTTTTATTTTTCGGTACCCCTTTGGTATTTTTATAGATTCATGTGTCCTCAAAAGATTGAGAATAAAAAAAGGGAAATAATGTAGTTGATATTGTGATATAATTTTATCATTCAATCTCATTGCAGATTACCTTATATATTGCGCAGTACTGGATCTTCTCTCCGATCCAATATACCCTCCTGAAGAGTAAAAATGTTCTGCTGGTCCAGTGGTACATGTACCTTAGGTTGGGAACCCATAAAATATTGATATAATCATTATTGTTTTATGTTTTGTAATATCTTTGTGGGTGTTTACAATGAGTAGATCTTTTTAAGTGTTCTTCGATTTCTATTTGCATATTCGTTTATCACATTAAGTTTTTTTTCTTTTTTTCAGGATCAGCAGAATTACCTCTGAAAAAATGCAGCTACATTTAAAGACGATATTTTTTGTAATCTGCCTAGGAAATATTGCTAGGTGTCACGGTAATAATGTCTCAAGTCCTGAGTCAGATTCAAATGGAGTGGTATCAGAAGAACCAGGTTTGGGCAGTGTCTTGAATGATAAAGTACCAGTGTTGGCAGTGACTTGAATGATAAAAGTACCAGTTCTGGCAGTGTCTCGAATGATACAGTGGAAGTTAATGAGGTCAATAATGACACTAAGATGTGCTCTGAGGAACCAATTGATAACTCCATCTATATCCTGAGGTGCCCGGACGTTTTGGCATTCGACAAACATTTCATTCAGGTGTGTTTTTTATTTCTTTACAGATGCAAATGTTTGTAGTAATTTTAGATTCATTACATTGTCTCCAAGTTGCATTAATTCTCTTGTGTCATAAATATTCCTATAGAGTTTAAAGTATATATTTTATACATAAGTTAGGAAGTATAGTTTGTTTCTGTTCATTTATTTTTTATCTGACTAAATGCCTTATTTTTTCAGGGTGACAATAATAGTTTTGAAATTGAAATAGAGTCCGTTGGAGGTGTCTTTAATTTTCCACAACATCTTGGACAGATTCATCTGGAGTCTCTTAGAATAAGTGAAGCAAAATTAACCTTCTTCAATAGTTCGTCTGAAACCCAGGTATGAATATTGATGTATAAGTCTTCATTGCTTCTATAAATTTAAATTATATAAATTTGATGCTAAATGAGCATAGGTAACGGATGTCTTGAAAGAACTTACTAAAAATTTCAAGCCCATTTTTATAAATATTGCTATATCTTTAGACCCTCCGCTACTTTTCGGGAATCTAATGACGTACCAGAATTTATTGATTAGGGCAATTTACTCTTGAACATTTTCAAGTTCCTCAGTATTCCTTGTCGTCAATAACCTTCGATGTCAGGATGCCAGAGAACTTCAAATCATTCCTTCAGTATTCCTTGTAGATATGCGAACACTTTATCCTTGGCTTAGCTAAAGCGTCAGGAAAGCAGTCCCGTCCAATCGGTTTTTTTCCTTCTGTCTAAGTCTGTGAATGGAAGTGTACTACAATATAACCTTTTTGGCTTTACATATCTAAATTCAATTTATGATATGTGTGCTAAACCTACTGTAATATACTTTAATGTGTATAGGGACACATAGATATATAAACAGATGTAGTCCTTTTGTTTTTATTGTTGTAGATTGTCTGTCCCTTGTGGCCAAGTATGGGCTCTTGCAATAATGCAGTTCGTAGGTGACAAGTTTGTTCTGGTTTGTAGCTGATTAAGGATAAAACAAATTTAATTTAGTATCGTTAGTTGTGCTTTTGTGTAAAATTATTTTCATTTATTGAAATATCCTCTTTAGAATAGGTGTATTATTTCCTTTTAGAGGAAATTATTGTCAGAAAGAGATAAAAGTAACTTTTTGGTTTTACAAACTATGTATTTTAAAACATTTTCTAAAATCTAACAGAAGCAATGGTTGAATAGCATAGTCTTCATGCTTCAATATTATCTACCAAGTTGCTATTTTTTTCTAATTTTACAGTTTCTGAAGTCTTTAAAGAAGATGGATCTAAGCGGTAATCCTGACTTTGATGCTCAGTCTCTTGTTAACCTAGGAAAACTAGAGTCCCTCACCTATCTTTCCATGAGAGGCAGTGCCCTTAAAACTCTTGGTAAGTAACGTGAATTTTTGTAGTATAGGTTTGAAAATGTATGATCATGACAAAGTTTTCATATTGCTTTCTGAACTAAAGATGCACACACTCAGTCTTACTAAGGTTTTAAATCATATGAGTAAATAGTATTTCTATCTTTTTTTAATAGAAATATTCTTTGATAAAGTATATTTCCCTGTAAAAAGGCAGATGGGATACAATGAAATTTGATTAGGTTGTCTATGCTGGTGGGCTGTAGGTCATTAGTTTTATTCCCGACTGTAGAGCTCATGCCAATGAAAGCTAATAGACTTCATATTTTGGGTAATTCATATTTCTTCTGATCAGATACTGCTAACAATTTCGTTAACTACCTTTTGAAATTCATGTTGGAACTGATTCCCAAACAGAATAACCCTTCAAAACAATGTTCTTAATATTTAAATTAATCACAGTTCCATATCAATGTTCCTTTCAAGTATTTTACGACAGAATAATCAGACTTGCAATAAAATATGTCTATCTATATTAAATTTTGACCCATGTGGGCAAAAAAAAAAAAAAATGCTTCTTATGCATAAGAAAAACTATTCGTCAAATAAAATGTATAATAAATACGAATTTTGTAGTTATTGTACTTTGTTTCTGAATAAACTGTATTAGGTGGGTTTATATTTTTTCAATGTGACCCAGATAATTTTTCTGATCATGATCCTAATAGAATAGGTGTGAAAACAGAAACCTAAAAAAAAAAAATAAAAAGCTTTTTTCTAATCCTTATTCCAGACCCCTGTTGTCTTTCCCATTAGTACTACTGTACAGGGGTGAGGTTATTGGTCCTGAGGAAAGAGCCTCAACTCTATGGTAATTGGCCCCACCCCTCTCATTGTGGTCAGGATCCTAGCTTCTTTGTTGAATGCTGTTGTTGCAACATGGGGGAAATATAAGTCTTACCTTTACCCACCTACCTTGGCTGCCTGTCCCCTCGTCCAAGGCTTTTGGGCGGGATTTTGGGAGCCTTACTCATTTTTTTTTTTTGTTGGCAAATCTCTTGAGAGATAACCATAGGCCTGACCTGAGTAGGAATTGCAAGACTCAGGAGCGGGGCACTCCGCTCATCCCCACACTGCCAGTAAGTACTGAGATCCCCTCGGTTGCTAACTATAACCTCCTCTTTCTCAAATTAAAGGTTGTCTCCACTGCCTTTCCTTGAAGACATTGTACTAAATGATGCATCTTGTGTTTAGTTATTGTTTGAATACTAGGACATGTTCTTTGGGTTCAAGCTATCTAATGTGGTTTTGCATAGCCATCACAAGATCTGCCAATAATTGGTTATTGTGAAATAAATATTCACAGTGTTGAGTATTCACTAGCTGCCTAGTGTGTATACGAGTATTTTCTTTCTTAACCCCTTTGGCTGGGTTGGCGCTTTTGGTTGGAAAGCTATCGCACTCTTTGTATATATGGATTGCAAAACTGAGAGCGAGTCTCCAACCCGAATTTTAGGAATATAGTTCTATTTCATGTTGCTTTTTTTTTTTTTTTGCATCAGGCAAAGAGTATTTCTGTAGTAGTGGTCGACATATATCATTACAGTCTCTTTATCATTCAGATTGCTGCCTTTCACTTCCATTATGGATGCTTGTTCGTTCGATCGTTTTAGAACGTCTTGCCTATAGCAAGACACAGGCTCTTTCTTGTACGAGAGATACGGACGCTTATTGCAGCAATCACAGAATTTGTATAGTCTTCCCTCATTTGTGCCACCCATGAATGTCTACTTCTAAGAAGACCTCGGTTGACTGAAATATCTCACTGTAGTGATGGTTGTCAAACGACCTTACCATCAACTGTAACTCGGTCAGTTACTGGACAACAACATTTTTCATTACCACTGTCATGTGTGCATATGTGCCTCTTCCTGTGTGTCTGATCATCACTCAAGCGTGTTGGTATAGCTGCAGCAGCAACTTCTCCCTGTTGTTTCACGTGGTTAATCATACCTCGACCACACATGTTGATCTATCAGGTCTGTCTTCTGAGGCTTAGGCACATAATGCTTGAATATTTTAATAATTTGATGTAACATTCTCTTCAACCATGTCGTCTGAGCTTACAACTTCTGCTTTAGCTCAGATTTGCTTTGACAATTCACACTTTAAAGTTGCTGAATTTAACATATCTCGATTCTTATTTCCCAGCACTATTCAGACCTCACATCCGACACCAGTTGACCTAATCGCATGGTCAAATACAGACAGATATTGCATTTTCTACCATGGTCAGAATATTTTCATATCTGGGGTTTCAACTCTGAAACATTATCTTTCAGTACTGTTCTATATTCACTAAAACATGTACAAAAGATTTCAGAACTGGCATACGTCACAGATATGATGTGCAGAGGACATTATTTTTTCTTAGACGAATTTCATTCTTAGGAATTCTGTTGGATTATGCCTCAAAATATACATATTAAGGATTTCCGATATAGCACTTGATTATATGTGAAAGCATATCCTATATGCTTGAAACAAAGAAATATGGCTTTGGAATAAATTTCTGAGACTGGACTTCTTTAATAAATCAAATATGGTATTCACTCCACCGAAGTGTCTTCTTGTTTGTGTTTTCTTTTACAAATGTTTGTCCCATTTTTTCTATCGCTGAATTAAGTGCTTAGTTTAGTTGATGGTAGCTTCCTGGACTATTTTATTCCAGCTAAAGACATATATAATTCGGAAGTAGATATGAACTGTAAAGAAAATATAAACAAATCTCAGCACAAAATTACATATTCTAAGATAAAACTTGCAAACCAAAGCACCTTCAGGACTAATCTCATCAGATAAAAATGATTATAATTTATTAATAAAAATATCGATAAGGTATCTTGAAGGAGGAACCACCTGACTACTTCGCCACATTTGTTTAGCTTGACCATTCAAAAAAATTAAGAAGAGTAATGAAGATAACTGGAGGCTATAGTTCAAAGCCTATGTGATGAGACATTTAGCAATGGAATAGTTTCATCATTTCCTCCAATGCCGTCAGGTGTAGGCAAAGGAGTATCGCAATGTATGAGCATTTCTGAATGACAGTATATCTGTTTGTGGAACAATACCAATATGTGGGTGCGTCCTTTTATTTGACTTGTCTTCACCCTTATAAGAGTTTACATAATATTATTGCATTATCAAGGGATGTAGTCAGGATTTGTGGAGTTCTTAAAATGAATTACTACTAAATGTTCTTTTAAAACTGTACTTACTCTATATTCCAAAGCACTGTAGAGAGAAATCTTCTGAAAGAGACATTTAGACTACTGTTTGCTACATAAATTCAGGTATCACTCCACAAGATGAAACTCTCTCTCTCTCTCTCTCTCTCTCTCTCTCTCTCTCTCTCTCTCTCTCTCTCTCTCTCTCTCTCTCTAATAGTAATTGTTTTATTTTTCTCAGATTCCAAACTACCAGACCTACTGCAACACTTCCCAAAATTGGAGCATTTGGATCTCTCCTATTGCGAAATAGGGAGCGATGTGTTAGAAACTATTTTCACATACAATACATCTTATACGGTAAACTATTTTTTCTTTTTTATTGCCATTATTAAAAGAGAACCGTTTTAATTTTTTAAAACTCTTTTTGTGTAGAAAATAGTTTCTCCCTCCTTATCTATACGGATGAGAGAATAAAGTAATGAAGTCTTCATAGTTCATGAGTAATCATATTTCACATATTCTGTTATTTTCATTTATTTTAGATAAGAAAATCAGTTTATATATATATCATCTAACTTTTTATCTATTTATATATCTTTATCTATTTTTGAAATTATATCTGAGTTGACTTTTCTTCTTTAGCTGTTTTTTTTTTTTTTTTTTTTTTTTGGTATAAGATTAAGATATTAATTTTAGTATAAGGGGTTAGAAAAGTCTCTTCAAAATTTGGTAATCACTTTTTTTCAAATGCTATGTATCTATAATTATTTTACAGTAATAACTTATTTCTAATTGATGGTTAATGAGGTTTCAAAGGTAAAATAGGAGCAAGAGAAACAAGTGAGATTTTTACCAATAGAATTAATATTTGTCTTAAGGTTTGTATCTATCCACCTGGTTTGAAATAATGTTTAGGACAAACTTTTGATACTAATTACAGCAAAAACTAATCACATAGTAATTGTAGGACTGATATATTCTATTCCCACCAAGAGAGAGACTATATTGACTGTATCATATTCTTTCCCACCGTTATCTCTACATTAAGGGGTCGGTTGCCTGATGTGCCCTCTCCAATGCCTTCTATCAAAGGCATCCTCTTCCACAAATCTCTTCTATCCATATCATCCTTCACCATATATCGCCATCTAACTCTCTGCCTCCCTCTCTTTCCATCCTCCAAGCCCTCCTCACTTCCTCCCCACTTCCTCCCCACTTCTTCCCCACTTCTTCCCCGCTTCTTCCCCACTTCCTCCCCACTTCTTCCCCGCTTCTTCCCCACTTCCTCCCCACCATCCATGCTCAACTATATATTGACTATATATGCAAGTTCAATTACTCTTTTTACATCTCAAGCAAGTCTTGAAATTTAAGCTATCAATAATTGGTAAACAAGACTGACAGTTTCTATCTAATATTGAAGACACTGTAGAATTTCTAAAGTAAGATTGAGTTGTATGTCTAATATTTCTAACTTTATTATATCTTAATCTTCTACTTGAGTGATATGAAAATCATTTTGATGGAAAAGTAGTTGTAATTATCTTATATTTTCAACGTTTAAGTGACGACCAAAAAAAAGGGCAAATTGCTATATAGGAAGTTGTTGTTTGTAATTACATCGTATTTCTACTTAATTTTCCTCCCCCCCCCCTAATTCCTCTTCTTCACTTCGGTAAATTATTTATTGTTCTCATGAAATGCTTCCAGCAATTTCAATGACTTAACTGAATGTGACAGTTATTTCATTTTAAAGAATCTCATGTCATTTTCCCCAAAAGCATTGCCAGATTTTTTTTTTATTTTTTTTTATATTCATTTATTTCTTTTTAAACTGAAATAATGAAATGATCAATCTACATACCAGGGAGAATTATATTTTTTCATGTATAGCCTACTAGTCGGTATACATTAAGATCTTTGGGAGCCTTTGTAGTTCGTTGAGTGTAAAATATCAAAAGTTATAATTGAAAAACCACACAATAAAAGGGAAACAAGCTTAAGAACACCACCTAACCTAAAGTTCCCCACCTAACCTAACCTATGAGCCGTATTCTTACCTACTTACCAAACGGGTGGGAAGGATGGCTATGCCCCTGGCGATCCCTCCTAGAACTGCCATATCCTTAGCTTACCCTAAGACTAAGTCTCAACCCTATGTTTCCTTCCCATTCAGCTTCACTCTGGCAAGACAACACTAAATCGTATTTCTTTAATAGTAAAGCTAGCTTCATGTCATCACATTTCAGACCAAGATAGACTGCAATTTCCCTATAAATAAAACTGATTTGACAGGTAATAAGAAAGTTTACGCCTGTCCCACTAAACTGCATTCACCCCGATCTTTTTTTATTCCATTATCTTACTTATTTACTGTATACTCTATTGCAGGTTCTACGTTCTTTGAAAACGTTAGATCTCAGCGGTAACCCTGACTTTAATGCACAGGATCTTCTTAACCTTGGAAAGCTCGAGTGCCTTACCTCTCTATCTATGAAAGGATCTGCTAATAAAACACTAGGTAAGTAACATCCAATTAACTTTGTTTGTAAAAGTATGTACCAAATGATTCTGCTTTCATCCAATTCTTTTTCAAAAGTTCTTGACTCCCTTAGATATTCCATCCAAATATGCAAATACAAGAGAAACTTGAACTGTTATTTATATTAATATACACCCTCGACCAAAAATAATTTCTTATTCCAAATGCAAAATATATCTTAAGATTCCTATGCTGGTAAATTATATTATTATTATTATTATTATTATTATTATTATTATTATTATTATTATTATTATTATTATTATTATCAGCTAAGCTACAACCCTAGTTGGAAAAGCAGAATGCTATAAGCCCAGGGGCTCCAACAGGGAAAAGTAGCCCAGTGAGGAAAGGAAACAAGGAAAAATAAAATATTTTAAGAACACACCATCAAAATAAATATAAATAAATATAAATAAACTATAAAAACTTTAACAAAACGAGAGGAAGAGAAATAAGACAGAATAGTGTGCCCGAGTGTACCCTCAAGCAAGAGAACACTGATTGATTACCAGTGCTTAATACAGTACCAGTATAATGTTAGATATTTGTGTCATTGTTTTCATTTCCCTCTTAGAACGTTTTCCTGATGGTAACTACAAATAGCATTACTGTATTCAGTCTTAGCTTTAGGAAATTATTTTTTTTTTCTTTGGGATGCAACAAGCTCAAGTTTGATTTCGTATTATAGTGTCTGCAACCTCACCATCCTTGTGAGCTAGTGATGGTGGTTATGGTGTAGCCTATAGACCTACCTGCTGAGTTATCAGCACCCATTGCCTGGCCCTCCCTGGTCTTCCACTTTCTTGGGGCATTCTATTCAATCTTATTTCTCTTTCTCTTGTTTTGTTAAAGTTTTTATCGTTTATATAGGAGATATTTATTTTGATGTTGTTACTGGCCTTGTTTCCTTGCCTGTTGGAGCCTCTGGGCTTATAGCATTCTGCTTTTCCCACTAGGGCTGTAGCTGAGCAATTAATAATAATAATAATAATAATAATAATAATAATAATAATAATAATAATAATAACAACAACAACGTTTCTCAGTAATTTGGATGTAAGGTGAGATCTTAAGTCATGTATGAATACTTACCTCTGTTAAGTAGAACAAAGTTTTTCCCTGTAGTTTGAGATCTTGATACTTTAGTGATTCTGTCGTACTTGTTAATCTCTAAATGTGTTTATGCAACACTGCATTATTATTATTATTATCATTATTATTATTATTATTACTAATATTATTATTATTATTATTATTATTATTATTTGCTAAGCTACAACCCTACTTGGAAAAGCAAGATGCTATAAGCCCAGGGCCCCAAAAAGGGAAAATAGCCCAGTGAGGAAAGGAAACAAGGAAAAATAAAATATTTTAAGAACAGTAACAACATTAAAATTAATATTTCCTATATAAACTATGCAAACTTTAACAAAACAAGAGGAAGAGAAATTAAATAGAGTAGTGTGCCCGAGTGTACCCGCAAGCAAGAGAACTCTAACCCAAGACAGTGGAAGACCATTGTACAGAGGCTATGGTACTACCCAAGACTAGATTATTCTTTGTGGTTTATGTTTAATAGCAACCATCACTTGATAGTTTGCCCCATTTCAGTTTCATCCCTTATTTTTCTTTAGTGTTACGCTCATGTTTGTTGTCATATATCAATAACTCTTTAAAGTGAAATTCATCAACTTGTAGTTTTTCCATCGAGTTCTTTCTAAAGTAATATGCTTAACTTATGCATTAGAATTCATTTTACATAAGATATGAAAACCATTATTATTATTATTATAATTATTATTATTATTATTATTATTATTATTATTATTATTATTATTATTATTATTATTATTATTATTATTATTATTATTATGAACTTGATTACATATCAAAATATATGATTCAATAATCTCCTGGCTAGCCACTTGAATTGAAGGAAGAACAGTAATGATGGTTTCTTAAATTATGGTCAAAGATAAAGGTAAAGAAAAGTAAAAGGCCACATCTTGATAACCCACTAGGCATCCTTGGTCCTTCCAGTAAGACTGCCAAAGACATTGCTTACAAATAAAGGGAAGAGAAAACCTAAAAAAAAAAAAAAAAAAAAAAAAATGTAATTGTGTGCACCATTAAGCAAGAGAACTCGATTCCAAGGCATTTGAAGACTATGGCACAGAAACTATTGCACTATCCAAGATTTTAGAATATTCGTTTGATGTTGGAATGTCCATCACCTAGAGAAGTGGCTATAATGTATCTCTTTTACTGTTACCAGGGTAGGACAATAGCCATGGTTAGCCACTTGATTAGAATGTAAGGCACAGTATGCTTGATGATATCATTTGTCTTTAAGGGTGGAAAAAGACTGCTCAGTTGTGTGTCGGTCGACCCAGTGGTGCAATAGAGTTTGCTCCCCCTGGGTAAACTTCACTGAACTTACTCTTACTCCGGTGGTACTTAGGCCACATTTTGACTCATGACCGCTCGTGAATAGGATTCTCCACTCTTCTCTATCATGTGCCTGATGGAACCATTCATTAGGGTTTCCCTCAGAGATTCTTACATCCTCCTCCAAGCATCTTCTCCTATCTTTTCCTGGCCGTCCTACAAGTCTTCATCCAGCAACTTCAGCTAAAAATATCTTCCTTGGAGCTCTATTCTCACCCATAGTATATTTTTACTGAAAATATACTAAATTTTTTATAACTTATATTCAAAGTTTTATTTTTCAACACTGGTCATGTTGCCAGATTTAGAACTAGTTGACATAAGGTCTATAGAAATGTCAGTTCCTTTTGGAATGTCAGTTCCATTGGCATCTTCATGGGTATTTTCTGGTCCATGTATATAACTTGTTGTGTCTCCTTTTAACTTGTTTGTTTCTTTTGACTTTGAACATTCATATCTGCTTCAAGATAATTAGGTGGACTTTACATAATTGGATGAATTATTTAAGGTTTTTGGTAGTTAACTTTTTTTGCAATCATAAACAGAATTGGTAGATTTCCTCTATCACGAGGAAACAATAAATGTGTAATACATACATACAAATATCCAATGGTGGCCTATTGGAAACTTCCCTGCAATGCGATATGCCGGACTGGGGTTCAAGTCCAGTTCAAACTCGATAGTTTCTTGGAATTTCTGCAACCTCACGATCCCTGTGAGCTAAAGATGCGGGTTTGGAGGGAGCCTATAAGTCTACCTATCAAGTAGCAGCCATTGCCTGACTTTTCTGATCTTATCTCGGCCTCTGCCATTAATGAGTGTCCTTTAAACCAGATCAACAAATATTTCCCTTGATCGATTTGTATACCAAACTCTTGAACCCATCGAATATTGAATGTATCGTCGTATAAAAAAATTCATTGAAAACAGGATACACAGAAGTTGTACGAATGAACTTGGTATTTAATGACTGGAATCCATAAAGAATTCTATTTCAAAGGACCAATATTTTCATGAAATGCATATTGATTTTTGTCCTCTCTTTTTCCACATGCCCAGTAAATTCATTTTTATCTGTATGGCAAGATTACCAATTGAAAGGGAAATTGTTTAGAAATAAACTGTAAAACAAAGATGCTGATGAAAAGCGTTTTTGAATTTATTTTACAAAGTTCTGTATAGAAAAATATTGTAATTTGATTAACAGCACTTCGTTTGGTCAGGCGTTTATAAGCTCAACAACTTTATTTTACAGGCAATGTTGCCAACAGTTTCTCTTTTGCTAAACACACAGTTACATGATACAATGTACAGCTGTCAGACTTCTTCTTAGCTTCCCATGAAGTGTGCAGATATTAATGAAACTAACTGTGCTATCCAAGAGTATTATTATTATTATTATTATTATTGATTGCTAAGGTACAATCCTAATTGGAAAAGCAGAATGCTATAAGCCCAGTGGCCCAAACAGGGAAAATAACCCAGTGAGGAAAGGAAACAAAGAAAATCAAATATTTTAAGACAGTAAAAACATTAAAATAAATAATTCCTATATAAACTATAAATACTTTAAAAAAAACAAAAATAAGATAAATTAGACAGAGCAGTGTGCCCGAGTGTACCCTCAAGCAAAAGAACTCTAACCCAAGATAGTGGAAGACCATGGTACAGAGGCTATGGCACTACCCAAGACTAGAGAACAATGGTTTGATTTTGGAGTGTCCTTCTCTCAGAAGAGGTGCTTATCATAGCTAAAGAGTCTCTTCTACCAATACCAAGAGGAAAGTAGCTACTGAGCAATTGCAGTGCAGCAGTTAACCCCTTGGGTGAAGAAGAATTGTTTAGTAATCTCTGCGTTGTCAGGTGTATGAGGACAGAGGAGAATCTTTAAAGAATAGGCCAGACTATTCGGTGTATGTGTAGGTAAAGGGAAAGAACCGCAACCAGAGAGAAGGATCCAATGTAGTAGGCTACTGTCTGGCCAGTAAAACTCTCTAGCTGTAGAATCTCAACGGTTTGATTTCGGAGTCACTCGCAGACAAGAACCGCTTACAAAATCTTGAGTGTCTTCTATTAGAATAGGGGACAGAGGAGAGGTAGTTTAGGAAGCTGCAAAGAATTTGAATATTAGAATACTTGTGGGGGTTGATAGTTTGAGGATATAACGAGGGAAACTAAAATGAATAAATAAGGAGAGACACCACTTTTAGATAAGGTTCAACATAGAAGTATGTTGGTGGTAATGTGATTATTATTATTATTATTATTATTATTATTATTATTATTATTATTATTATTATTATTATCATTATTATTATTATTATTAAATGCTAAGCTACAACCCTAGTTGGAAAAACAGGATACTATAAGCCCAGGGGCTCCAACATTAGTGACAAATGAACATCTGTTCAGTTCATCCGATGAGGGAATGTTTTCAATTTGGTGGTTGAAATCAATCATTTAATTTAAATGAGAAAGGCCATAAGGTTGGTCAATACAAAAATAAGAGCATGACATTATTATGAAGGTATTCTGTTTTCCTTGTTAATTGGTTAATTGCATACACTTATTAGTTAATTTATTATGTTTAATTTACATTATATGTATATATATATATATATATATATATATATATATATATATATATATATATATATATATATATATATATATATATATATATATATATATATATATATATATAGTAATGGTGTGAATGATACATTCAAGATGATTATGATCCTAACATCAGTCTTTAATCTTCGTATTGGAAAAATAATTGACCTAATAATTTCTCTTCTTCACACACTTGTTACCTATGTCATTATTACTGTAGGTTATCTTTTAGAATATGATTCTTATTCCTAAGATCCATCCTTTTTCAAATTGTATAATTGGATCGTCATATACCTCTCCAATAATCACAACCATGAGATTTAACAATTTCAGGTTGCACTTGTGACACTCTCTCTCTCTCTCTCTCTCTCTCTCTCTCTCTCTCTCTCTCTCTCTCTCTCTCTCTCTCTCACAGTAAATTTAATTTTCATTCTCAGATAAACATCTGCCATATCTAATGAAAAATTTGCCAAACCTGGAGTATTTGAACGTGTCCTCTACTGGAATAACTTATCTCGATGATCCAGATATTTTCGATTCCAATAAGGTAATATTAGTGTTTGTTTTTGTTTATTTTATATGTTGGTGAGCATAAATGAGATAACTCATTTAAAAAAAAAATAGTAAAAGGAGTTTATGCCTTAATATATTTATCATATTAATACTAAGAAAAGAATGCTATTTTAGCCTCGTCTAACCTGTTGCCCTTTTGTTAAA
Source organism: Palaemon carinicauda (assembly GCF_036898095.1). NCBI lineage: Eukaryota > Metazoa > Arthropoda > Malacostraca > Decapoda > Palaemonidae > Palaemon > Palaemon carinicauda. Next base: position 116,352,677 of record NC_090725.1, on the reverse strand, counting down.
TATAAAACCTTTTTGTTGAAGATTTATGTTTCCCACATTAGTAATTTCATTGACTGTACAGACCTCATTCACCTTCAGATTATTTTCACCCTCACTCCAACACTTCCTTCTACTACTACTCTGCTCATTGGTAGTTGGGCCACTCACTGACCCATGACCGCTCTCGAAAGACGTCTCCAGCTCTCTTTATCTTGAGCTAAATCCATTCGTTATCCATTTCAATTCCCTCCCTGTCGACATCTTCCATGCGGCATCTATTCCAACTTCCTAGGTCTTCCCAAAGGTCTCCGTCTCATGACTTGAGCAGTTAGCATATGTTTGTTTATACGTGTGTCCTGCTTCCTCAAATTACACGAATCTATAGTCTTTAGGTCTTTTCCTCCAGCCCATCAAACATTTTTTGTTATAAATTAGTTCCCTAATATTTCCACATCACCCAACAATCACAAAACATTTTTATCCATCCTTTCACATGTGTTATAGGATTAAAGGCCACTCATGAATAGGAGAGGCAAGGGACAGTGACATTGCCCTAGCAAGCAGGACAATGTCCTACAGACTGACCATATATACATATGATCAGTACCCAAGCCCCTCTCCACCCAAGCTAGGACCAAGGATTGCCAGGTAATAGCTGCTGATAACTCAGCAGATATAGCTATAGGCTCCTCCAAATACCCAATCCTTAGCTCTCAAAGATGGGGAGGTTGCAGCAACCAAAGGAAATTTGAGCGGGACTCAAACCGCAGTCTACCGATCACCAGTCAGGGACGTTACTACATCGGCTACCCTAACCCTTTACCTTTACCTTTTTCATTTCCCAACTCTCTCCCATCCAATGCAAACAGTTCTGCTTTCTGGAGTTCGAGACCCGCTCAAGCTCGATAGTTTCTTGTGTCAGCAACTCCACCATCCTTGTGAGATATGGATGGAGTGTTGGGATGTTGCCTATAGGTCCATTTGCTGAGTCTTCAGTAGCCATTGCATGGCCCTCCCTGGTCTTAACTTGGGTGGTGATGGGGGTTGGGCTCTGATCATATGTATATATGGTCAGTCTCGAGAGATTTGTCCAACTAAAGTATGTTACCAATCATAAATCCAATCCACACCCTCCAAGGGAACTGGATAAATTGATAGAACAGATTTTGAGCGAAGCGAGAAATCTATTTTTGGGTGATATAGCCATGTTGTCCTGATGGAAGGTTCCTTCAGTAGCTTCCTTAGGGTATATTTGACTACAGTGGATATTCACTGAGAATTAAACTAAAGGTTATCACAGAATTCTAACTTCTGGCGTGAGTACCCTAAAGGTTTCCCTCTAAGATATCGTATATCAGCAGGGGATGCATGCATTAACACGCCACATAGCTATCTGCACCCCATATAGCGTTAATGCTTCGCTGGGGAAAGGTGGCGGGATAACTGAGGAGCCGCTCCAAAGTTACCCTCCTTCGTTACTGCTACGGTACTCAAGATGTAAACAAACAGCCACCATTCTGTGTGACGTCACATCAGTCTTTATTCCTCGCTGAGTAGCTTTACCTAGCAGTGGTTTTTGCTGGTTAGCTTTTTTGATCAGTGTTCATCATTTGCCATGTCGCAGCATTCAGCCTCGCCTTCTTCTGGAAAGTTGAGTACCATGGTCAAGTATTGTTTAAATAAGCTCTGGCCGTAAAGTAACGATTATTTATCCTTAAATTTTGTGTTTTGTGGCAGAGCTGTGCCTTGACCGGAGGCGCCATTTTACGACGCCGCTGTTCGCCTCGCATGCTATAGTTAGTTAGCCAGAACAGCCCTCCACGTCTTATAACTAATTAATATCATTAGTTATTTAGTCTTCATTGCTAGGAATTATTTATATTATTGCTTTTAGTATTCATTTAGGCAACCAGTGCTTGCCTAACCCCTTGCTAGATCGCTAGCCTAGCCCCTAGACTTGATAGCCTAGCGCTCATGTTATTATAATGAAGATATAGGCTTTTTAAACATACAAGATACAGTGCTGCACATGTGCTTTCGCCTTCTAGGGACCATACAAGGGACCGTGTTTGGTCTGACGTACCACACTCCCCTAACCCAACGTAGGGGCCCTCGTATGCTTCCTAATATCCCCCTCACCTACGGGTAACTCCCTCTGGGTAGCCTCGTTATATCCTATCCCCCTGCCCGGGTTAGTTCTCGGGTAGGTTAGGCTAGGTAGTTCTTCCCTCTCCCTTATATGGAGGAATCTTGGCTAGAACCCCAGAGTATCCATCGCTCTTCTCAGCCCACCTTAAGGGAATGAACCCCCCTTAAGGTTGTGACTGAGACCACGGGGAAGGGCCCTGCCCTTCTCCTAGTTTGCACTTGGTTGGGACACTCCCTTCCTACCTGCAACCCAGTGACGTGTCTTTCCCAGTCCTCCCTAATCTAGGACAATGACTCTCCTGGTTTAGGTTAGGCCTTGGGGGGATTCAGTTTTATTATAGTTTAGGACAGTACACCAGTGCTGTACCTGATCTGAGCTATCCTTCCCTAGGTTGGGGAGCGTTCTCCCCTGACTAGGCAGGCTAGCACCGACAGACTCCCCCCACCCTCGAAAGACCCCACTCTATCCCTTTGTGTTGGCTTGCCTCCACATCCCTGTCCGCTGTCCTACAATTCCTCCGTTGGGAAGAGTTGCAGGGTTAGCTGTGCTCTTCTGCTTGGCTGGCCGCTCTGCTACACTTCCCCTTCATAGTTGTTCTCTGGGGTTGGTGCCGGTGGCCGTCCTGCCGGCGGAAGACTCCCCCTCTTTGAGTGCACTCTGTCCCTCCCTTGGGTTACTTAAGGCTCCCGGCCGTCTGCCGGCCCCCTGCCGCCGGATGATAGGCGTATCCCCACCTATCTTAAGAGCACTTCTTCCGGAAGGAAGACGGTGGGGTATCGGACATTACCCTTCCTTACCTTCCCTCCTTACCTTTCTCTCTCTCTTATCGTGGTGCCGTTCCGTTGCTGCCTCCGCTGCCGGCGCTAGCTGCCAACACCCCAAGTGACCTCTCCATTCATAAGATGCTAACACCCTAGGATTACCTGTGGCGACAGCCTGCCGACTGCCGGTGGCTGCCGCCCCCTTGCCGGCACTAATCGCCGACACCCCGGGTATCCGCCCCATACTTCTTTCCCTAGGATTACCTATGGCGACAGCCTGCCGTCTGCCGGAGGCTGCCGCCCCCTGCCGGCACTAACCACCGACTTCCTGGTTATCCTCCCCATACATCTTATGAGATCAACTAAGGCTCACCACGCCGACAGCCCACCGGCTGCCGGAGTCCGCCGCTCTGCCGGTGATCCGCCGCTCTGCCTGCGATCCGCCACCGTGCCGGCGATCCGCTGCCGTGCCGGAGATCGCCCCTTTGGTGTCTACCATCTCTGTCACTCAGTGTGTGCCCCTAGATGAATTCACCACGCCGGACCGGCCTCCAGCTTCCCGCCGGTCTGCCGGCGCCACCAAATGAGGCTCTAATGCACAAGCACCCCTTCTACGGCTGCCAGCCCCGTTCCGGCAGTCGAGCTGTTGCAGCCGGATAGCCTGGCCACTTCCCCCTTGGTATCTTATACCTACTGAAATAGTGGCTATGCTGTACAGTACAACATTTCCAGCATACTCTGTGCTTCTCAGTGCAGTCTCTTGCCGGGACCTACCTAACTAATGAGGGGGTTTTATCCTATTTTCCCCCTCTCCCTCCCTAGGTTCTGAATGACCTCAGACCCTTTCCATTCGGTGGACAATTCCTTAAAAAGGAGGCCTAAGCTTGGCTCATCCATAAGGATTTTCCCTGTTTTAGAACCTTCAGGTCCTAAGGAATTGACTACAGAAAAGGTCACGGTAACCGGCTGGACGGGATTCACAAGTATGTGCCTTCCTACTTCCTTTCTAGCTCTCCTATCCTGAGCCTATAATAATAAGCTAATCGCTCGAGAGAAACTGCGCAAATGGGTGCGCGGTTTCCAGAAGAACGCCACCAGGCCTTATTTTCCAAGTGAGCATATGAGGGCTATGCTTTTTCCCAAAGCATCTCAGGATTCTGTGGTTCCTCAGGACCATATTCCCACCATCCAACTGGTGGTTGAACCCGACATTGTGAAGACACTTCGAAAGTGTCTTATAGACGAGGTGGAGCATATGTCGGAAGTGTCGAATGATACCGAAAGGACCCTCATGGGTGAGGATCTAGATTACGGAGAAGATCAGGTGGAATACCCTGATTCGGAGATTGAGGTCGCCCCAATAACCCCGGTAACCCCTGTAGCGACCGAGGAACCTGTCCCCTCTATCTCCACCGCCTCGCAACCCTTGCCACCCACCACCGAAGAGGTCTTCCGGATGCTGGAGGCTCTAATGGACAAGAAACTTCGAGACACTCAGGAGCAGTTCAGGTCTACTCTCATAGGTTTCAAGCAACCGAAGAAGATATCGGTCAAGGACCTCCCCTACTGCTCGGAGCTTAACCC
>NC_090725.1:116268204-116343204 GCF_036898095.1 Palaemon carinicauda | reverse complement strand
GTTCCCGAGTTGTACCAGAAATTGTTTTTTTTATGGATAATTGTATTCCTTTTCCGTTGAGGCATAAACTCTCTGAGCAAAAGCTCTAAGCTGAGTAAAATTATTCCAGGTCAAATCTGATCTGTTACCTTTCCAAAGATGATAGGCTTCCTGCTTCTCCAAATAAGCACGTCTACAATCACCATTGAACCACGGTTTGTCCTTCACTCGGTACCTTAGCACACGAGAAGGGATATGCCTATCAAATATGTTGACTAGATTCTCATTTAAAGGGACAACAGGATCAACACTACTATATAATTGTGACCAATTCAAGCACAAAAGATCATGCAAAATCCCATTCCAGTCTGCTTGAGATTTCATATAAATTTTACAAGGGTATGATACATCAGGGACAGGTTGCTCAGTCTTCACTACTACTGAAATCAAGGCATGACCAGATGTCCTGACTGGAGAACCAACCTTACTAGTTATAATGCCAGGGGAGTCAGTGTATACAAGGTCCAAGCAATTACCAGACCTGTGAGTAGCTTCACTTATCATTTGTCTACAGCCTGATTCAGAGGCAAAATCTAAAGCTCTTAAGTCATGGCGATCGGTAGGAAAGATAACTCTTCACCACTCCCTATAGTGAGCATTAAAATCACCAACAACGACAAAAGAAGCCTTTCTATCATCTTCTTGTATCTCAGCCATGATGGTCAGAAGACAACCAAAGATGTCTGGATTCTGTTAGATCGAACACAAATAAAAGCTGTTATGCCTGCCACAAACTTTTATTACCTGAATCTCATGACATCCACATTCATAGCAGAACTTATGAGAAGCAGGGTACTCGGTCATGATATACACCACCATTCCCCTGGCCCTAGGGATGGAATCACGTTTCAACATTATGGGCTTCTTAAAACCAGTTATAGGGAGCTCAGATGAGTGCCTCATATTAAAAACCAAAGTTTCTGAGCCCAAAAGAATATCATACTGTCTGGACACAACTGTCAGGCATTGAATGTTTGCATGAAGACCACGGATATTGCAATACAGAAGACGACATTGACGAAATCTAGGACGTACTGGTCCCGGCCTTTGCTCAATGTCTCTAGACAGTATAAGAATTAATATTAATAAAAAAAAAGAGACATTGTACTTAAAAACTAGATTAACAAGAATTACAACAAAAGCAATATGTACAGAATTATAAATAAAGTGATTGATCAAACCCATAGACTATAGTGAAAAGTCGGAAAAACTGGTCAACATGGAGGAGCCGATACACCATGCAAGGCTAAATAGCCTCCAGGATAGCCACTTCAACTGCAGGGAGGACAGTAATGATGGTTTTGAGAAGAAAAAGAATCAGATAAGGAAAAGACAACCTCTTGATAAACCACCAGGCATCTATGGCCCTTCTATTAAGCCTGCCCAACACACCATTTAAAAAAAAAAAAAAGAGAAAAAAAATAAGATTGAATAGTGTGCCCGAGTGTACCTTCAAGCAAGAGAACTCTAAACCAAGAGAGTGGAAGACCACGGTACAGAAGCTATGGCACTAACCAAGACTACAGAGCGATGGTTTAATTTTGGAGTGTCCTTCTCCTAGAAGAGCTGCTTACCATAGCTAAAGAGTCTCTTCTACCCTTACCAGGAGGAAAGTACACTGAACAATTGCAGTGAAGTAATTAACCCCTTGGGTGAAGAAGTGTTTAGTAATCTCATTGTTGTCAGGTGTATGAGGAAAGACAAGAATCCGTAAAGAATAGGCCAGACTATTCGGTGTATGTGTAGGCAAAGAAAAAATAAGCCGTAACCAGAGAGAGGGATCCAATGCATTACTGTCTGGCCAGTCAAAGGATCCACAATGACTCTCTAGTGGTAGTATCTCAAGGGCGGCTGGTGCCCTGGCCAACCTACTACCTACTACCGACATATGTATATATATATGTGTATATTTATATATATATATATATATATATATATATATATATATATATATATATAGCAGATGCAGATAAAAACAATATAGAAATTGTAAGAAATGTAAGATTTTTTAATCTATTATACATTATTTATTTTTTTTTTTCCAAATGAAAATGATTATTTTACTTTGCAGATTTCATACATCAGATGATCTACTTGAATCTCTCAAATTGTATATTGAGAAGAATCAAAGTGGAAGAAGACTTGTTGACCAACCAGCACCCTCATAACCAGAAGGATCTTGGGATTATGGAAGTGCTGGACGTCTCGAATAATCGCCTGAAAGAAATACCTCCTTCATTGCTCTCAGCTTTACGCAATAACAGTTTCTCGCTCAATATCTCCGGTAAGTTGTAAAATCTCGTCTTCTTCTTCAAATAGCTTGTCTTCCCCAAGTTAAAGTTAAATTACACAAAGAGATTATGTAAATCATTTGATGGTATAGTGGTGAAACCTGGTTTGAACAAGGTATTGATTGTGAGATCTGTGAGAGAAGGATTTCCAATGATTCGCAATTCTGATCTTTTAGATTTTTAAAATCCAAAATTAAACTTGTACTAGTCAGGGCCACCCATAATTGGTTGGTTTGCTGTGAGAAATAAGACTAAAATCTCCCACCATCACCAATCTGCATTGGCCAGTGTGGTGATGAATATGGCCAAACCCCCAACATGCCTGAGGATATATATTGGGCCTTTTTCCTGCAGTGTACTGGAAACGGCTGCATTTGTTTTTTGTTGTTATATAGGCCTAATATATATATATATATATATATATATATATATATATATATATATATATATATATATATATATATATATATATATATATATATCAATGTTATCCCAACATTTGCCGGCCACTTTGCAGTATAGAAATTAGAAGCCTAAGAAAAAATTTACTGAGTTTGAAATTATCTGTAAGCATACCCAATGAGAGAATTTTAAACTACAGATAAAACAAAATTGTGAAATCATAACATTTAATTCAATAGTTGAATTGGGTGCACTGAATTCTTTAAAATTAGTTGATTATAATTAGATAAGCTCATTTGCCATCAGAAATAAATCTAGTGTAATTCCTACCGAAAACTGCCTAACCCCACCATATTTTGAAAAATCTTGTCTGATTTCAAATAGTTCCTTTCATGAGAATTGGCAACGTCTCTGCCTCGCGTTTTGCTGGACTGGGGTTCGAGATCTGCTCATCCTCCATAGTCATTTGTAGTGTCTGCAACCTCACCATCCTTCGGAGTTAAAGATGGAGGGTTTGGGGGAGCCTATAGATCTATATATGTGTGTGTCAAGAATAAGTTAACCAAGATTGATGTTACTTCTCTGAATAATCTTTTTAGAAGCTTATATATAAATGTTGGTATTTTTAGAAAAAAAAATATGTCTATTAAGCTCGGCTTTTAAGTTAAATGGTTAAGATCACAGGAATTTGGCAGTTCAAATCCTTCAAGTCGAGTTTAATATTCTTGAGATCTTATCTACGTTGTTGTACCACCCGTGTGTCACACGATCATACATAGTAACAACATTTCTCTTTTTTGTATATATTATCTTTTGTATCTTCGCTCTTCCCTCGCACTGACAGCAACGTGCATCAACCTGTCTGCTTTTCTTATTGTTAACTGTTAACAGAACTGGTTGCCGGTTGGACAGGAAATAGCCTGTTTAATTTTGTGAGTTGTGACCTTATTGCCGGGACTTGGTGTGTATATATAAACTCAATGTTCTGTAATAAAGTTACTCAGTTGCTTTCATCTCGCCTTTTGAGTCACAACCTACTCTTGGCCCGTTACATTGGTGACCCCAGAAGTTGACTCACTCCTCCCGCCTTCCAACCCCCCCCCCCCCCCCCTCACTGCTACAATGGCGGACTCCTCGGAAGTTGGCACCACCCCATTCAAACTTTCATTGTTCGCCAGCGAAAAGCGTCTGCTTAGTTTCAGTGCGCAGAAGTCCTGGTCCGCATCAAGGGCGTGACTCGCTTAACCACCAAAGCAGATTATGTTCTCGCGGCGATACCCGAGGACACCTGCCCGGAAATCTCCGACTGGCTTTATGAACAAGGAGAAAACCCAATAGCGTTTGACGCCTCAAAACATACCTTCTGCAGCAGTACTCGCTGACGCCAGCTGCCCGTATAGAAAAGCTTTTTCAGCTCTCTCAACAACCGTTGGGGGACCAAAGGGCTTCGCTCGCCCTCAGGGAAATGACCAGTATCGCTCGCCTGCAACGTGCCGCAGACGGCTCTCCTTGTGAGGTGAGCCTACTTCGTGCCCTTTGGGTACGCCGTTTACCCGAACCTGTACGCGCTGCCATACCCAATGTCGATAGTTTACCCATAAAGGATTTGATGACCATAGCCGATGCCATTATGGACAGCCACTTCACGACCTTCAAGACCTCCATCAACGCCTCCACTCCTGACGAAGAGGACGCCTATTCAACGTCAACCCAAGCTGACGTGAATGCAGTAGGACATACACGCCTTCCCCGTGAACGTGCCCGAGCGGCGAAAAAGCCACCCATCACCCACAACTTGCTCGGGCCCCCCAACCAACGACTCCTACAGCCACTTACTGCCGCCCATCGGCCGCAGTTTTGCTACTACCACTACAGATTTGGGGATGCCGCAGAGAAATGTGGCAAGGATTGTCAGTGGCCAAAAAACGTATAAGTAGGCCATCGCTCATGGCGGTGGCCTCCCGTATTTCTAATCTTTTCTTTTTACATGATGCAGGAACGGGCGTACGGTTTTTGGTAGACACGGGTGATTGTCGTTTCCTTTTGCCAAGGGAACTCTTCAGGACACGACGTAGTCTATCTAAATCTGCTGACGTCCGCCTGGTAGCTGCCAATAGATCTGTAATACCCAACTACGGTTACGAGAACCTCACATTATCGTTTGGAAACGGTAAATTTAATTGGAAGTTTCTCCTTGCTGTTGTCACATTGCCCATCCTCGGTGCGGATTTTCTCTCTCATTTCCACCTTCTGGTCGATGTCGCCCACCGACGATTGGTCAACGCTGACTCATACTTGGCGACACCTCTTCAACCCGCTCCCTTCAACCTCGCTCCTCACATCAGCACACCCATGGATGCCAACCCCCACCTCCTCACGTTGTACCTGGAAGTTTTCCGTCCAGAACTTCGCAAAACGCCCACGGCTCCTGCCAAACACGGTATTTATCACCATATCAAGACGACGGAGCCCCCTGTCTTCGCAAAATTCATATGTCTGGCACTGGATCGATTGGCAGGCACCAAACAGACGTTCACCGAAATAGAAGAAATAGGCCTTTGCCAAAAGTGCTTCAGCCCATGGTCGTCACCTTTACACATCATCCTGAAGAAAGACGGCTCCCTCTGTCCGTGTGGGGATTACAGGCACCTGAACATGCAAACAGAACCGGATCACTACCCCCTCCCAAACATCGCCGACGTGACCTCCTACCTGCACAAAGCGAAGGTTTTCTCCACGCCCGACTTCTTGAAGGGATATTATCAGGTGCCTATGAAACCAGAAGACATCCCAAAGACCGCAATCACCACTCCCTTCGGTACATACACCTTCAATTATTCCTGTTTTGGCCTTCGTAATGCTGGGGCCACTTTTCAACGTCTCATGGATGGCATCTTAGGGGACCTCCCTTTCTGAGTACGTTACGTGGACAACATACTTGTGTTCTCTTCCTCAAAAGAGGAACACCTCCGTCACCTGCATATCGTGCTCAACCGCCTGCAACAAAACGGCCTTGTAGTCCGGTACGACAAGTGTACCTTTGGTGCCAATGAAGTGTTGTTCTTAGGGCACCGCATAACTCTTGAGGGAGTCCATTCCCTCCCTGAGAATGTAGCAGCCATTCAGAACTTCCCCACGCCTTTGACCGTCAAAGCACTGCAGGAATTCTTGGGCTTGATCAGCTATCATCACTGTTTTCTGCTAGCTATTTGCGTCACTCTTGCTCCCCTCTACGCCTCCCTCAAGGGCAAGCCAATAGACCTGAAGTGGGGTCCCCTTCAAGAAGCGGCCTTCTGCAATGCAAAGAATGCCCTATCAACCACTGCTGCTCTCACTTTCCCCATCCCACATGCCCCTCCCCTTCTCTCCACCGATGCCAGCCACGTTGCTATTGGTGCAGTACTCGTACAGCTGGTCAACGGCTCCCACCACCCATTGGCCTTCTTCAGCAGGAAACTGTCCAAGACAGAATCGGGTTATTCTACCTTCGATCGCGAATTGCTGGCGGTGCACTTGGCTGTCCGTCACTTTCGCCATTTCTTAGAAGATACGCCCTTTGCCATTTGCACAGACCACATGCCTCTGGTGCACATATTCACTTGACAGTCTGACGCCTGGTACGTCAACGCCAACATCTCTCCGCCGTGGCTGAATACAATTTGACCCTTCGACACGTCCCTGGGAAAATGAATCCCGTTGCCGATGCCCCGTCAATAAACACGTTGGCCCCCGTTAAACTGGGATTGGATTACAACGCCTTGGCTGAAGCCCAACGGCAGGATCCAGAGTATCAAGCATGTAGGACATCCTGCACATCCCTCCATTGGGAAGACGTCCCCCTCGACGACTCCAACACCAACCTCCTCTGTGACGTCAGTACTGGTAGACCGCGACCTTGGATTCCTGCTCCCATGCACCGGCAGGTGTTTGATTTTATTCACGGCCTTTCACATCCCTCGCGCCGTTCTACTGCACAGCTGCTAAAGACGAAGTTCATTTGGCACGGCATTTCTAAGGATGCTAAGGATTGGGTCTGAGCATGTACTTCTTGCCAAACTTTCAAAGTACATCGACATACAGATTCAGAAGTGGGCACCTTTTCTCAACCTCAGTGTCGTTTAGGCCACATTCACGTCGACGTTGTAGGCCCCCTACCCACATCACAAGGACATCGTTACCTGTTTACCGTCATCGACCGCTCCACTAGTTGGCCTGGAACCATTCCCATGGAAACTGCAACGTCCGCCTCATGTACATCTGCCTTACTCTTAGGATGGATTGTAAGATTTGGTATCCCTGAGCATATTACTTCTGGGCATCACCCTACATCAGACAACTGCTTACAACCCCGCTCCCAATGGAATGGTTGAATGTTTTCATCACACCCTCAAAGCAGCTTTGATGTCCCGTTCGGTTACTTAGCTTCCCTGGGTCCTCCTGGGACTGAAGACCACTCATAAAGACGCCCTGGACGTCTCGGCAGCTGAAATGGTGTATGGCGACCCGTTGGTCGTCCCTATCAAATTTTTTCCATCTGCAACCTCCTCCTACGATCTCCAGCGCATACGTCACGTCGTGGGAAAATTTACTTCATGCCGCCAGACTTAGAAGCCCCCAGCAATGGATCACATGGTGACAGACTTGCACTCTGCAACACACGTCTTCCTACGCAATGACACCAGCAAACCACCGCTAACGCCCCCTTACACTGGCCCCTTGACGCAATCCGAAAGCATTCCTACTAAACATTTGTGGCAAAGAAGACTGGGTCTCCATTGATCGTCTAAAACCTGCTTATCTCCTGCCAGATGACTCGCTTACAGTTCACCTCTCTAGATCAGGGCGCCATTTTTAACATACACAGTATGTCATTTTTAGGGGGGGAGCTATGTACCACCCGTGTGTCACACGATCTTACATATTAACGACATTTCTCTTTTTTGTATATATCATCCTTTGTATCTTCGCTCTCCCCTCACACAGACAGCAACGTGCATCAATCTGTCTGGTTTTCTTATTGTTAACTATTAACAGAACCGTTTACCGGTTGGACAAGAAATACCCTGTTGTATTTTGTGACCTTCTTGCCGGGAGTTGGTGTGTATATTTAAACTCGATGTTCTGTAACAAAGTTACTCAATTGCTTTCATCTCGCCTTTTGAGTCACAATCTACTCTTGGCCCGTCACATTGCTAACTTCAAATACTAACTTCAAATACCCTTGAAAGCCTAAATGTTAGTCACAATAAACTGGTTATAATTATCATTTGAGTATAGGTTTTTATGAATCGGAATATGATAGTCATCACGTGAGGTTAAAACATTTAAAATCACGAAAGAATTTGTTGATATTCAGACTTGAAAAGGCTTAGGAGTTGCATAAGTGAAATTCATATTATTTCTTGGTTATACAATGTTATAAAAGAAGCATATCAATATAGGTGAAATTCCATTTTGCAAGTAAATCTCCTTATAATAATAATAATAATAATAATAATAATAATAATAATAATTATAATAATATTAATATTATTATTAGTATTATTATTTTTAGTAGTAGTAGTAGTAGTAGTAGTAGTAGTAGTAGTAATATTAGCCAAGCTACAGCACTAGTTGGAAATGCAGGATGCTATAAACCAAAGGACTCCAACAGGGAAAAAAGCCCATTGAGGAAAGGATATAGGAAATAAATGAACTACAAGAGAAGTAATGAATAATTAATGCAAAATATCTTAAGATCAGTAACAATGTTAAAATAGATATCCCATATGTAAACTATGAAGAAAGACTCATGTCAGCTTGTTTAACATAAAAACATTCGCATGAAGTCTCAACTTCTGAGGAGCTATTTTATTAGGAAGACAATTGCACAATCTGGTCTTAGTTTGAATAAAACTTCTAGAATACTGCGTAGTATTGAACCATATGAAGGAGAAAGCATGAATGTTAGAATTAGAATTAACTATTTACCCAAGTTGCTTCTCTTTAGTCTGAATCTTTTATTCTTCAAATATGGATGCAAAATTAAGTATCATGAAGCATGTCATCTTTCCTCGCAGGGAATGATTTTGGAGAAGCCAGCGAAAACTGCCTAACGATTCACCTTTGGCATTTTCTCCAATCGCTGCCTACCGAGGTTCATGTGCCTGGGGAGGAAGAGCTTCGTTTCAGTGAGGATATTGCCTTGTCCAAATGCCAGTGGAATTCGTGTCCTCCAGGATGCCAGTGCAATAGAAAGAAGAAAATTGTCGATTGCAGCAATATTGGTGAGGAAGGATTTTGAGATGGGAAGAGCACTTGATTTCTATTAATTATTTTTTTATTTTTGGAGTTTTACAAATGTATAACTTTTGGTAAAATACTAACAACAATGTGTTTCCTTGATATCAAATTATATATTTATTTTCTTTCTTTGATACTGAAATTTTCTACATAAATTCAGGTATCACTCCACAAGATGAAACTCTCTCTCTCTCTCTCTCTCTCTCTCTCTCTCTCTCTCTCTCTCTCTCTCTCTCTCTCTCTCTCTCTCTCATAGTAATTGTTTTATTTCTCTCAGATTCCAAACTACCAGACCTACTGCAACACTTCCCAAAATTGGAGCAGTTGGATCTCTCCTATTGCGAAATAGGGAGCGATGATGGAACAACTATTTTCACATCCAATACATCTAATACGGTAAACTATATTTTCTTTTTTATTGCCATTATTAAAAGAGAACCGTTTTAATTTTTGAAAACTCTTTTTGTGTAGAAAATAGTTTCTCCCTCCTTATCTATATGGATGAGAGAATAAAGTAATGAAGAGTCTTCATAGTTAATGAGTAATCATATTTCACATATTCTGTTATTTTCCTTTATTTTAGATAAGAAAATCAGTTTATATATATTATCGAACTTCTTATCTATTTATATATCTTCATTTATTTTTGAAATTATATCTGAGTTGACTTTTCTTCTTTAGCTGTTTTTTTTTTTTGTATAAGATTAATATATAAATTTCAGTATAAGGGGTTAGAAAAGTCTCTTCAAAATTTAGTAATCACTTTTTTTCAAATGCTATGTATCTTTAATTATTTTACAGTAATAACTTATTTCTAATTGATGGTTAATGAGGTTTCAGATGTAAAATAGGAGCAAGAGAAACAAGTGAGATTTTTACCATTAGAATTAATATTTGTCTTAAGGTTTGTATCTATCCACCTGGTTTGAAATAATGTTTAGGACAAACATTTGATACTAATTACAGCAAAAACTAATCACATAGTAATTGTAGGACTGATATATTCTATTCCCACCAAGAGAGAGACTATATTGACTCTATCATATTCTTTCCCACCGTTATCCCTACATCAAGGGGTCGGTTGCCTGATGTGCCCTCCCCAATGCCTTCTATAAAAGGCATCCTCTTCCAACAAATCTCTTCTATCCATATCATCCTTCACCATACATCGCCATCTAACTCTCTGCCTCCCTCTCTTACCATCCTCCAAGTCCTCCTCACTTCCTCCCTACTTCCTCCCCACTTCTTCCCCACTTCTTCCCCGCTTCTTCCCCACTTCCTCCCCACTTCTTCCCCGCTTCTTCACCACTTCCTCCCCACCATCCATGCTCAACTATGTATTGACTATATATGCAAGTTTAATTACTCTTTTTTACATCTCAAGCAAGTCTTGAAATTTAAGCTATCAATAATTAGGTAAACAAGACTGACAGTTTCTATCTAATATTGAAGACACTGTAGAATTTCTAAAGTAAGATTGAGTTGTATGTCTAATATTTCTAACTTTATTATATCTTAATCTTCTACTTGAGTGATATGAAAATCATTTTGATGGAAAAGTAGTTGTTGTAATTATCTTATATTTTCAACGTTTAAGTGACGACCAAAAAATCAGGGCAAATTGCTATATAGAAAGTTGTTGTTTGTAATTACATCGTATTTCTACTTCATTCCCCCCCCCCCCTCCATTCCTCGGTAAATTATTTATTGTTCTCATGAAATGCTTCCAGCAATTTCAATGACTTATTTGTATGTGACAGTTATTTAATTTTAAAAAATCTCATGTCATTTTCCCCAAAAGCATTGCCAGATTTTTTTGATTTTTTTATATTCATTTATTTCTTTTTAAACTGAAATAATAAAATGATCAATCTACATACCAGGGAGAATTATATTTTTTCATGTATAGCCTACTAGTCGGTATACATTAAGATCTTTGGGAGCCTTTGTAGTTCGTTGAGTGTAAAATATCAAAAGTTATAATTGAAAAACCACACAATAAAAGGGAAACAAGCATAAGAACACCACCTAATCTAAGGTTCCCCACCTAACCTAACCTATGAGCCGTATTATTACCTACTTACCAAACGGGTGGGAGGGATGGCTATGCCCCTGGCGATCCCTCCTAGAACTGCCATATCCTTAGCTTACCCTAAGACTAAGTCTCAACCCTATGTTTCCTTCCCATTCAGCTTCACTCTGGCAAGACAACACTAAATCGTATTTCTTTAATAGTAAAGCTAGCTTCATGTCATCACATTTCAGACCAAGATAGACTGCAATTTCCCTATAAATAAAACTGATTTGACAGGTAATAAGAAAGTTTACGCCTGTCCCACTAAACTGCATTCACCACGATCTTTTTTTATTCCATTATCTTACTTATTTACTGTATACTCTATTGCAGGTTCTACGTTCTTTGAAAACGTTAGATCTCAGCGGTAACCCTGACTTTAATGCAGAGGATCTCCTTAACCTTGGAAAGCTCGAGTGCCTTACCTCTCTATCTATGAAAGGATCTGCTAATAAAACACTAGGTAAGTAACATCCAATTAACTTTGTTTGTAAAAGTATGTACCAAATGATTCTGCTTTCATCCAATTCTTTTTCAAAAGTTCTTGACTCCCTTAGATATTACATCCAAATATGCAATTACACGAGAAACTTGAACTGTTGTTTATATTAATATACACCCTCGACCAAAAATAATTTCTTATTCCAAATGCAAAATATATCTTAAGATTCCTATGCTGGTAAATTATATTATTATTATTATTATTATTATTATTATTATCATTATTATTATTATTATTATTATTATTATTATCAGCTAAGCTACAACCCTAGTTGGAAAAGCAGAATGCTATAAGCCCAGGGGCTCCAACAGGGAAAAGTAGCCCAGTGAGGAAAGGAAACAAGGTAAAATAAAATATTTTAAGAACACACCACCAAAATAAATATAAATAAATATAAATAAACTATAAAAACTTTAACAAAACGAGAGGAAGAGAAATAAGACAGAATAGTGTGCCCGAGAGTACCCTCAAGCAAGAGAACACTGATTGATTACCAGTGGTTAATACAGTACCAGTATAATGTTAGATATCTGTGTCATTGTTTTCATTTCCCTCTTAGAACGTTTTCCTGATGGTAACTATAAATAGCATTACTGTATTCAGTCTTAGCTTTAGGAAATTATTTTTTTTTTCTTTGGGATGCAACAAGCTCAAGTTGGATTTCGTATTAAAGTGTCTGCAACCTCACCATCCTTGTGAGCTAGTGATGGTGGTTATGGTGTAGCCTATAGACCTACCTGCTGAGTTATCAGCACCCATTGCCTGGCCCTCCCTAGTCTTCCATTTTCTTGGGGCATTCTATTCAATCTTATTTCTCTTTCTCTTGTTTTGTTAAAGTTTTCATCGTTTATATAGGAGATATTTATTTTGATGTTGTTACTGGCCTTGTTTCCTTTCCTCGCTGGGCTATTTTCCCTGTTGGAGCCTCTGGGCTTATAGCATTCTGCTTTTCCCACTAGGGCTGTAGCTGAGCAATTAATAATAATAATAATAATAATAATAATAACAAAAACGTTTCTCAGTAATTTGGATGAAAGGTGAGATCTTAAGTCATGTATGAATACTTACCTCTGTTAAGTAGAACAAAGTTTTTCCCTGTAGTTTGAGATCTTGATAATTTAGTGATTCTGTCGTACTTGTTAATCTCTAAATGTGTTTATGCAACACTGCATTATTATTATTATTATTATTATTATTATTATTATTATTTGCTAAGCTACAACCCTACTTGGAAAAGCAAGATGCTATAAGCCCAGGGCCCCAAAAAGGGAAAATAGCCCAGTGAGGAAAGGAAACAAGGAAAAATAAAATATTTTAAGAACAGTAACAACATTAAAATTAATATTTCCTATATAAACGAAGCAAACTTTAACAAAACAAGAGGAAGAGAAATTAAATAGAGTAGTGTGCCCGAGTGTACCCGCAAGCAAGAGAACTCTAACCCAAGACAGTGGAAGACCATTGTACAGAGACTATAAAACTACCCAAGACTAGATTATTCTTTGTGGTTTATGTTTAATAGCAACCATCACTTGATAGTTTGCCCCATTTCAGTTTCATCCCTCATTTCTCTTTAGTGTTACGCTCATGTTTGTTGTCATATATCAATAACTCTTTAAAGTGAAATTCATCAACTTGTAGTTTTTCCATCGAATTCTTTCTAAATTAATATGCTTTATTTATGCATTAGAATTCATTTTACATAAGATATGAAAACCATTATTATTATTATTATTATTATTATTATTATTATTATTATTATTATTATTATTATTATCATTATTATTATTATTATTATTATTATTATTATTATTATTATTATTATTATTATATGAACTTGATTACATATCAAAATATATGATTCAATAATCTCCTGGCTAGCCACTTGAATTGAAGGGAGAACAGTAATGATGGTTTTCTAAATTATGGTCAAAGATAAAGGTAAAGAAAAGTAAAAGGCCACATCTTGATAACCCACTAGGCATCCTTGGTCCTTCCAGTAAGACTGCCAAAGACATTGCTTACATATAAAGGGAAGAGAAAACTAAAAAAAAAAAATATAAGGGATGAGAAAAAAAAATTGTAATTGTGTGCACCATTAAGCAAGAGAACTCGATTCCAAGGCATTGGAAGACTATGGCACAGAAAGTATTGCACTATCCAAGATTTTAGAATATTCGTTTGATGTTGGAATGTCCATCACCTAGAGAAGTGGCTATAATGTGTCTCTTTTACTGTTACCAGGTAGGACAATAGCCATGGTTAGCCACTTGATTAGAATGTAAGGCACAGTATGCTTGATGATATCATTTGTCTTTAAGGGGTGGAAAAAGACTGCTCAGTTGTGTGTCGGTCGACCCAGTGGTGCAATAGAGTTTGCTCCCCCTGGGTAAACTTCACTGAACTTACTCTTACTCCGGTGGTACTTAGGCCACATTTTGACTCATGACCGCTCGTGAAAGGATTCTCCACTCTTCTCTATCATGTGCCTGATGGAACCATTCATTAGGGTTTCCTCAGAGATTCTTACATCCTCCTCCAAGCATCTTCTCCTATCTTTTCCTGGCCGTCCTACAAGTCTTCTTCCAGCAACTTCAGCTAAAAATATCTTCCTTGGAGCTCTATTCTCACCCATAATATATTTTTACTGAAAATATACTAAATTTTTTATAACTTATATTCAAAGTTTTATTTTTCAACACTGGTCATGTTGCCAGATTTATAACTAGTTGACATAGGGTCTATAGAAATGTCAGTTCCTTTTGGAATGTCAGTTCCATTGGCCTCTTCATGGGTATTTTCTGGTCCATGTATATAACTTGTTGTGTCTCCTTTTAACTTGTTTGTTTCTTTCGACTTTGAACATTCATATCTGCTTTAAGATAATTAGGTGAACTTTACATAATTGGATGAATTATTTAAGGTTTTTGGTAGTTAACTTTTTTTGCAATCATAAACAGAATTGGTAGATTTCCTCTATCACGAGGAAACAATAAATGTGTAATACATACATACAAATATCCAATGGTGGCCTATCGGAAACTTCCCTGCAATGCGATATGCCGGACTGGGGTTCAAGTCCAGTTCAAACTCGATAGTTTCTTGGAGTTTCTGCAACCTCACGATCCCTGTGAGCTAAAGATGTGGGTTTGGAGGGAGCCTATAAGTCTACCTATCAAGTCATTAGCAGCCATTGCCTGACCTTTTCTGATCTTATCTCGGCCCCTGCCATTAATGAGTGTCCTTTAAACCAGATCAACAAATTTTTCCCTTGATCGATTTGTATACCAAACTCTTGAACCCATCGAATATTGAATGTATCATCGTATAAAAAAATTCATTGAAAACAGGATACACAGAAGTTGTACGAATGAACTTGGTATTTAATGACTGGAATCTATAAAGAATTCTATTTCAAATGACCAATATTTTCATGAAATGCATATTGATTTTTGTCCTCTCTTTTTCCACATGCCCAGTAAATTCATTTCTATCTGTATGGCAAGATTACCAATTGAAAGAAAATTGTTTAGAAATAAACTGTAAAACATAGATGCTGATGAAAAGCGTTTTTACATTTATTTTACAAAGTTCTGTATAGAAAAATATTGTAATTTGTTTAACAGCACTTCGTCAAGTTAATAAAAATGCGTTTGGTCAGGCGTTTCCAAGCTCAGCAACTATTTTACAGGCAATGTTGCCAACAGTTTCTCTTTTGCTAAACACACAGTTACATGATACAATGTACAGCTGTCAGACGTCTTCTTAGCTTCCCATGAAGTGTGCAGATATTAATGAAACTAACTGTGCTATCCAAGAGTATTATTATTATTATTATTATTATTATTGATTGCTAGGGTACAATCCTAATTGGAAAAGCAGAATGCTATAAGCCCAGGGGCCCAAAAAGGGAAAATAACCCAGTGAGGAAAGGAAACAAAGAAAATCAAATAGTTTAAGGACAGTAAAAACATTAAAATAAATAATTCCTATATAAACTATAAATACTTTAAAAAAAACAAGAATAAGATAAATTAGACAGAGCAGTGTGCCCGAGTGTACCCTCAAGCAAGAGAACTCTAACCCAAGATAGTGGAAGACCATGGTACAGAGGCTATGGCACTACCCAAGACTAGAGAACAATGGTTTGATTTTGGAGTGTCCTTCTCTCAGAAGAGGTGCTTATCATAGCTAAAGAGTCTCTTCTACCAATACCAAGAGGAAAGTAGCTACAGAGCAATTGCAGTGCAGTAGTTAATCCCCTGGGTGAAGAAGAATTGTTTAGTAATCTCAGCGTTGTCAGGTGTATGAGGACAGAGGAGAATCTTTGAAGAATAGGCCAGACTATTCGGTGTATGTGTAGGCAAAGTGAAAGAACCGCAACCAGAGAGAAGGATCCAATGTAGTACTGTCTGGCCAGTAAACTCTCTAGCTGTAGTATCTCAACGGTTTGATTTCGGAGTCACTCGCAGACAAGAACAGCTTACAAAATCTAAAGTGTCTTCTATTAGAATAGGGGACAGAGGAGAGGTAGTTTAGGAAGCTGCAAAGAATTTGAATATTAGAATGCTTGTGGGGGTTGATAGTTTGAGGATATAACGAGGGAAACTAAAATGAATAAATAAGGAGAGACACCACTTTTAGATAAGGTTCAACATAGAAGTATGTTGGTGGTAATGTGATTATTATTATTATTATTATTATTATTACTATTATTAAATTCTAAGCTACAACCCTAGTTGGAAAAGCAGGATGCTATAAGCCCAGGGGCTCCAACATTAGTGACAAATGAACATCTGTTCAGTTCATCCGATGAGGGAATGTTTTCAATTTGGTGGTTGAAATCAATCATTTAATTTAAATGAGAAAGGCCATAAGGTTGGTCAATAAAAAAATAAGAGCATGACATTATTATGAAGGTATTCTGTTTTCCTTGTTAATTGGGGTAATTGCATACACTTATTACTTAATTTATTATGTTTAATTTACATTATATGTATATATATACATATATATATATATATATATATATATATATATATATATATATATATATATATATATATATATATATATATATATATATATATATATATAGTAATGGTGTGAATGATACATTCAAGATGATTATGATCCTAACATCAGTCTTTAATCTTCGTATTGGAAAAATAATTGACCTAATAATTTCTCTTCTTCACATACTTGTTACCTATGTCATTATTACTGTAGGTTATCTTTTGGAATATGATTCTTATTCCTAAGATCCATCCTTTTTCAAATTGTATAATTGGATCGTCATATACCTCTCCAATAATCACAACCATGAGATTTAACAATTTCAGGTTGCACTTGTGACTCTCTCTCTCTCTCTCTCTCTCTCTCTCTCTCTCTCTCTCTCTCTCTCTCTCTCTCTCACAGTAAATTTAATTTTCATTCTCAGATAAACATCTGCCATATCTAATGAAAAATTTGCCAAACCTGGAGTATTTGAACGTGTCCTCTACTGGAATAACTTATCTCGATGATCCAGATATTTTCGATTCCAATAAGGTAATATTAGTGTTTGTTTTTGTTTATTTTATATGTTGGTGAGCATAAATGAGATAACTCATTAAAAAAAATAGTAAAAGGAGTTTCTGCCTTAATATATTTATTATATTAATACTAAGAAAAGAATGCTATTTTAGCCTCGACTAACCTGTTGCCCTTTTGTTAAATATAAAACCTTTTTGTTGAAGATTTATGTTTCCCACATTAGTAATTTCATTGACTATACAGACCTCATTCACCTTCAGATTATTTTCACCCTCACTCCAACACTTCCTTCTACTACTACTCTGCTCATTGGTAGTTGAGCCACTCATTGACCCATGACCGCTCTCGAAAGACGTCTTCAGCCCCTTTTATCTTAAGCTAAATCCATTCGTTATCCATTTCAATTCCCTCCCTGTCGACATCTTCCATGCGGCATCTATTCCAACTTCTTAGGTCTTCCCAAAGGTCTCCGTCTCATGACTTGAGCAGTTAGCATATGTTTGTTTATACGTGTGTCCTGTTTCCTCAAATTACACGAATCTATAGTCGTTAGGTCTTTTCCTCCAGCCCATCAAACATTTTTTGTTATAAATTAGTTCCCTAATATTTCCACATCACCCAACAATCACAAAACATTTTTATCCATCCTTTCACATGTGTTATAGGATTAAAGGCCACTCATGAATAGGAGAGGCAAGGGACAGTGACATTGCCCTAGCAAGCAGGACAATGTCCTACAGACTGACCATATATACATATGATCAGTACCCAAGCCCCTCTCCACCCAAGCTAGGACCAAGGATTGCCAGGTAATGGCTGCTGATGACTCAGCAGATATAGCTATAGGCTCCTCCAAATACCCAATCCTTAGCTCTCAAAGATGGGGAGGTTGCAGCAACCAAAGGAAATTTGAGCGGGACTCAAACCGCAGTCTACCGATCACCAGTCAGGGACGTTACTACATCGGCTACCCTAACCCTTTACCTTTACCTTTTTCATTTCCCAACTCTCTCCTATCCAATGCAAACAGTTCTGCTTTCTGGAGTTCGAGACCCACTCAAGCTCGATAGTTTCTTGTGTCAGCAACTCCACCATCCTTGTGAGATATGGATGGAGTGTTGGGATGTTGCCTATAGGTCCATTTGCTGAGTCTTCAGTAGCCATTGCATGGACCTCCCGTGTCTTAACTTGGGTGGTGATGGGGGTTGGGCTCTGATCATATGTATATATGGTCAGTCTCGAGAGAATTGTCCAAATAAAGTATGTTACCAATCATAAATCCAATCCACACCCTCCAAGGGAACTGGATAAATTGATAGAACAGATTTTGAGCGAAGCGAGAAATCTATTTTTGGGTGATATAGCCATGTTGTCCTGATGGAAGGTTCCTTCAGTAGCTTCCTTAGGGTATATTTGACTACAGTGGATATTCACAGAGAATTAAACTAAAGGTTATCACAGAATTCTAACTTCTGGCGTGAGTACCCTAAAGGTTTCCCTCTAAGATATCGTATATCAGCAGGGGACGCATGCATTAACACGCCACATAGCTATCTGCACCCCATATAGCGTTAACGCTTCGCTGGGGAAAGGTGGCGGGATAACTGAGGAGCCGCTCCAAAGTTACCCTCCTTCGTTACTGCTAGGGTACTCGAGATGTAAACAAACAGCCACCATTCTGTGTGACGTCACATCCGTCTTTATTCCTCGCTGTGTAGCTTTACCTAGCAGTGGTTTTTGCTGGTTAGCTTATTTGATCAGTGTTCATCGTTTGCCATGTCGCAGCATTCAGCCTCGCCTTCTTCTGGAAAGTTGAGTACCATGTTCAAGTATTGTTTAAATAAGCTCTGGCCGTAAAGTAACGATTATTTATCCTTAAATTTTGTGTTTTGTGGCAGAGCTGTGCCTTGACCGGAGGCGCCATTTTACGACGCCGCTGTTCGCCTCGCATGCTATAGTTAGTTAGCCAGAACAGCCCTCCCGGTCTTATAACTAATTAATATCATTAGTTATTTAATCTTCATTGCTAGGAATTATTTATATTATGCTTTTAGTATTCATTTAGGCAACCAGTGCTTGCCTAACCCCTTGCTAGATCGCTAGCCTAGCCCCTAGACTTGATAGCCTAGCGCTCATGTTATTATAATGAAGATATAGGCTTTTTAAATATACAAGATACAGTGCTGCACATGTGCTTTCGCCTTCTAGGGACCATACAAGGGACCGTGTTTGGTCTGACGTACCACACTCCCCTAACCCAACGTAGGGGCCCTCGTATGCTTCCTAATATCCCCCTCACCTACGGGTAACTCCCTCTGGGTAGCCTCGTTATATCCTATCCCCCTGCCCGGGTTAGTTCTCGGGTAGGTTAGGCTAGGTAGTTCTTCCCTCTCCCTTATATGGAGGAATCTTGGCTAGAACCCCAGAGTATCCATCGCTCTTCTCAGCCCACCTTAAGGGAATGAACCCCCCTTAAGGTTATGACTGAGACCACGGGGAAGGGCCCTGCCCTTCTCCTAATTTGCACTTGGTTGGGCACTCCCTTCCTACCTGCAACCCAGTGACGTGTCTTTCCCAGTCCTCCCTAATCTAGGACAATGACTCTCCTGGTTTAGGTTAGGCCTTGGGGGGATTCTGTTTTATTATAGTTTAGGACAGTACACCAGTGCTGTACCTGATCTGAGCTATCCTTCCCTAGGTTGAGGAGCGTTCTCCCCTGCCTAGGCAGGCTAGCACCGACAGACTCCCCCCACCCTCGAAAGCCCCCACTCTATCCCTTTGTGTTGGCTTGCCTCCACATCCCTGTCCGCTGTCCTACAAGTCCTCCCTTGGGAAGAGTTGCAGGGTTAGCTGTGCTCTTCTGCTTGGCTGGCCGCTCTGCTACACTTCCCCTTCATAGTTGTTCTCTGTGGTTGGTGCCGGTGGCCATCCTGCCGGAGGAAGACTCCCCCTCTTTGAGTGCACTCTGTCCCTCCCTTGGGTTACCTCAGGCTCCCGGCCGTCTGCCGGCCCCCTTCCGCCGGATGATAGGCGTATCCCCACCTATCTTAATAGCACTTCTTCCGGAGGGAAGCCGGTGGGGTATCGGATATTACCCTTCCTTACCTTCCCTCCATACCTTTCTCTCTCTCTTATCATGGTGCCGGTCCCTTGCCACCTCCGCTGCCGGCGCTAGCCGCCAACACCCCAAGTGACCTCTCCATTCATAAGATGCTAACACCCTAGGATTACCTATGGCGACAGCCTGCCGACTGCCGGTGGCTGCCGCCCCCTTGCCGGCACTAATCGCCGACACCCCGGGTATCCGCCCCATACTTCTTTCCCTAGGATTACCTATGGCGACAGCCTGCCGTCTGCCGGAGGCTGCCGTCCCCTGCCGGAACTAACCACCGACTTCCTGGTTATCCCCCCCATACATCTTATGAGATCAACTAAGGCTCACCACGCCGACAGCTCGCCGGCTGCCGGAGTCCGCCGCTCTGCCAACGATCCGCCGCTCTGCCAACGATCCGCCACCGTGCCGGCGATCCGCTGCCGTGCCGACGATCGCCTCTTTGGTGTCTACCATCTCTGTCACTCAGTGTGTGCCCCTAGATGGATTCACCCCGCCGGACCGGCCTCCGGCTTCCCGCCGGTCTGCCGGGGCCACCAAATGAGGCTCTAATGGACAAGCACCCCATCTACGGCTGCCAAGCCCGTGCCAGCAGTCGAGCTGTTGCAGCCGGATAGCCTGGCCACTTCCCCCTTGGTATCTTATACCTACTGAAATAGTGGCTATGCTGTACAGTACAACATTTCCAGCATACTCTGTGCTTCTCAGTGCAGTCTCTTGCCGGGACCTACCTAACTAATGAGGGGGTTTTATCCTATTTTCCCCCTCTCCCTCCCTAGGTTCTGAATGACCTCAGACCCTTTCCATTCGGTGGACAATTCCTTAAAAAGGAGGCCTAAGCTTGGCTCATCCATAAGGATTTTCCCTGTTTGAGAACCTTCAGGTCCTGAGGAATTGACTACAGAAAAGGTCACGGTAACCGGCTGGACGGGATTCACAAGTATGTGTCTTCCTACTTCCTTTCTAGCTCACCTATCCTGAGCCTATAATAATAAGCTAATCGCTCGAGAGAAACTGCGCAAATGGGTGCGCGGTTTCCAGAAGAATGCCACCGGGCCTTATCTTCCAAGTGAGCATGAGGGCTATGCTTTTCCCCAAAGCATCTCAGGATTCTGTGGTTCCTCAGGACCAGATTCCCACCATCCAACTGGTGGTTGAACCCGACATTGCGAAGACACTTCGAAAGTGTCATATAGACGAGGTGGAGCATATGTCGGAAGTGTCGAATGATACCGAAAGGACCCTCATGGGTGAGGATCTAGATTACGAAGAAGATCAGGTGGAATACCCTGATTCGGAGATCGAGGTCGCCCCAATAACTCCGGTAACCCCTGTAGCGACCGAGGAACCTGTCCCCTCTACCTCTGCCGCCTCGCAACCCTTGCCACCCGCCACCGAAGAGGTCTTCCAGATGCTGGAGGCTCTAATGGACAAGAAACTTCGAGAGACTCAGGAGTAGTTCAGGTCTACTCTCATAGGTTTCAAGCAACCGAAGAAGATATCGGTCAAGGACCTCCCCTACTGCTCGGAGCTTAACCCCTGGAGGTACGCCGAGCATATGCCAATTACAACTGGCAAGATCTTTATCAATGATAAGATCGGATCCGTCCTCCTGAAAGAAATGGAATTCTTCCCTAACTTTGAGGCTTACCCGGACTGTTACGTCCGACTCAGGTCTGAACCGGCCTCAAAGGAGGAGGCTGAACCCAAGGAAGTGATCGTGTTCGATCTCGCCAAAGCTCAAGCCATGCTGGCTCATTCATGAATTGATAGAAACAATTAACCAAACGTAGTGGTTATTACTAAGCCTAGCCATGGAAGACCTTTCGTAAAAGAGACCTCCATGGCCGGCATACATAAAGAAACCTCCCAAGTAGTAGAAGTAAGGTCTTTATGTTAATCTGGAATTGTACTCATCGACAGATAGTAGAGCGCTCACCTTATAGAAGGCGGTCTCAAAAGGAAGGGAAAAACGTATGCAATAAAGGTACAAATGTTGCCGATAGTAACAGCACTCTAGGTAACGGCACTGTCACCACCCAAGGCTCTTCCCAAAGCAGAGGCATATAGTCATTCCCCTATTAAATGGCTAGACCTGCCGCCAGCAAACAACAGTTTTGCTAAGTATAGCGGCAAGGTCAAACAGCAATAATTTCCACAGAAACGGAATGCCATATAAGGAGGCTGTGACGTTATAGGCGACACCTCCGTAAATAGCGACGAATCACTATTACATGCCTAAGATTAGGCATGCCGTCGGAAACGACAAAGCCGTAAGTACCGGCACGGCCGTCAGTCTAACAACTCACTCCTTTATAGAGAGGTATGCTGATGGCTCTGGAGGGCCAGGACCCCTACGGGATTAAGCCTCTCAAAGAACAACTGCAAAAACACAGCATCATATAAATAAATATAAGGTCGATGTCAGTATCAGGAAGACCAACAGCAGGGGAAGGTAACGACATGGGGTAGTATGCCAAAAAACAAAAGTAAAAACAAAATCAAATGCAATTCGATCTTAAAATCCCAGAGACTAGGAAACAGCAGAACACTAGAGTCAGCGCACCGACATTTTGAGCTCACCCTTCGCAAAGGGAAACGCGAAAGAACTGCCAGAACCCAGCATGAGAAATCTCAAATGAATGTAGCATGGCGGACCAATGAAACGCCGTCGAAGGATGGGCTAGGCCTGAATGCGACAAGTCAAAAGAAAGTATAGAAAGTAGAGAAAGCCAGCGAACTGACTTATATTCAAATAAATGAGCTCACCCTTCGCAAAGGGGAGCTCTAAAAACTGCCCATACCTAGCTCTGAAAATTCTCGGATGCTTGTACCACGATGACCAAGAGCCTAAATGGTAAAAATACCGAGAAAACGCCAGCAAGTGGATCAAAAGACTCAAAAGATTAGTATAACTGAGCAAAACCTCCCCAAAGGAAAATTCACTGTTAATGGTTCCGTAACTATAGACCAAAACGACATAGGCGAGTCCGTCTTTAACTAAAAAGTTACTATGTCTAGGCTAGGCTAACCGAAACTGACACGCACCCACAAAAACATAAATTACAGAAATGCAATGTGAATGCAAACTCAAAATAGAGCCCAAAGCTTCACAATGCTAGAAAACTACTAGCTAACGTGAATCTTGCACAATAAAACGAGTAAACGCGAAAACAAGGACGATCGGGTACCCAAAAATAGATTTTTCCTACATCAAAATAACTTTCTTTTTTTTTCATTTTGATTATTTTAGGTTATTTTTGCAGTATACAACGAAATACTTATTTCCCTAGGCTATATCTGGTGATGGAGAAAATTTAACTAATTTCTTGCTTTTAATGAAGTGAAGATAACTATAGTTGGTATATTTCATCCACAGAAGCTAAAGCACCTTGATATTTCTGGGAACGATAAATTGAGTGTCATCACATTTCATGCCGGTAAGAAAGTTTTCTTTCATTTTTATGACATTTTGTAGTAGTGAGTGAGAAAACTATATGTAATATCTAAAATAATGTTTAAATGTTACGACTACATAGAGCTATATAAGTCTAATAATAACGAAACGAGAAAAGACATAGCTCGAGTATCAAGCAAGCTACTAGTAGAGCCTTAAAAAGACAAAAACAATCAAATAATGAAAGAGTTAAATAGATAAAACTCCTTTGTTAAAGCTGCCTCAAAATACAGCCCAAGTTTAGTTTCTTTCTATTGTCCTAAGACTATGAAGAGTTTTCTAGTTAATGTAGACTAGAATAAAAAAAAAATAACTGATACCAGTGGTCACAATTATCATGCATATATACATGTATGTTTAAATAAACGTATATACACACCTATGTAAAATCCTTATATGTACAGCATATACAATATAATATATATATATAAGTATGTCTTTATTAATGTATGTAAATATTTGTCTATATACATATTTATATGCATCTTTATACATATATACCAAATACCTGTATATATATACGTATAAATATATATATATATATATATATATATATATATATATATATATATCTATATAATATATATATACATATATATATATATATATATATATATATATATTTTATATACAAATTTATATATATATATATATATATATATATATATATATATATATTATATATATATATATATATATATATATATATATATATTTATATATAAGCATATGTACATATATATATATATATATATATATATATATATATATATATATATATATATATATATATATATATATATTATATTTGTATATATATTTATATATATATGCATTTATGTATTATATATGTATATATATGTATATTACACACATATATATATATATATATATATATATATATATATATATATATGTATATATATGTATATATACGTACACACATAGATATATATATATATATATATATATATATATATATATACTGTATATATATATATATATATATATATATATATATATATATATATATATATATATATATATATATGTATACATGTATACATATATGTATATTTATACATATATATAAATATATGTATATTTATTATGGTCATTATTATTATTATTATTATTATAATTATTATTATTATTACTATCCAAGCTACAACCCTAGTTGGAAAAGCAAGATGCTATAAGCCCAAGGGCCCCAATAGAGAAAAATAGCCCAGTGAGGAAAGGAAAAAAAAGGAAATAAATAAATGATGAGAACAAATTAACAATAAATCATTCTAAAAACAGTAACAGCGTCAAAACACAAATGTCATATATAAACTATAAAAAGACTTATGTCAGCTTGTCAACATAAAGACATTTGCTGCAACTTTGAACTTTTGAAGTTCTACTGATTCAACTACCCGATTAGGAAGATCACTCCACAACCTGGTCACAACTGGAATGAAACTTCTAGATTACTATATAGTATTGAGCCTCATGGTGGAGAAGGCCTGGCTATTAGAATTAACTGCCTGCCTATTATTACGAACAGGATGGAATTGTCCAGGAAGATCTGAATGTAAAGAATGGTCAGAGTTATGAAAAATCTTATGCAACATGCATAATGAACTAATTGAATGACGGTGCCGAAGATTAGTATCTAGATCAGGAATAACAAATTTAATGGACCGTAAGTTTCTGTCCAACAAATTATGGTAGAATGAAAGAATTAAAACACTTTTTCAGAATATATTGATCACCAAAATTCTTGAAAGACTTTCTCAATAAGCCAATTCTTTGTGCAAATGAAGAAGACACAGACCTAATGTGTTTCTCAAAAGTAAATTTGGTGTCGAGAATCACACCTAAAATTTTAAGAGTCATACAAATTAAAAGAAACATTGTCAATACTGAACTCCGGATGTTGAGGAGCCACTGTCCTTAACCTACTTACAATCATACTTTGAGTTTTATTGGGATTCAACTTCATACCCCATAATTTGCACCATGCACTAATTTTAGCTAGATCTCTACTAAGGGATTCAGCAACCCCAGATCAACATTCAGGGGATGGAATTGATGCAAAGAGAGTAGCATCATCTGCATATGCAACAAGCTTGTTTTCTAGTCCAAACCACATGTCATGTGTATATAGTATGAAAAGTAATGGACCAAGAACACTACTCTGTGGAACACCAGATATCACATTCCTATACTCACTATGGTGCCAAAAACAACAACTCTTTGAGATCAATTACTTAAAATATCAATAACAATGCTAAGAAACGACCCATCCACTCCCAACTGTTTCAGTTTGAAAACAAGGGCCTCATGATTAACACGGTCAAAGGCAGCACTAAAATCAAGGCCAATCATACGAACTTCCTGACCACAATCAAGGGATTTCTGTAGAGCATTGGGGAGTGTAAGAAGGGCATCACATGCTCCAAGGGCTTTACGAAAACGAAATTGCAAACTGGGGAATAGATAATTACTTTCAGCAAACCTATTAAGACGTTTTGCCAAAAGACGTTCAAAAACTTTAGATAATATGGGAGTTATGGAAATTCGGCGGTAATCAGTTGGACTTGAGCTACCACAAACACATTTACATAAAGGAGTAACATTACCAATTCTTCAACAAGTACTAAAAGCTCCTCTTCTTGCTAACTTGCTCAAAATAACAGATAACTTTGGAGCTAAGAAATCAGCAGTCTTTATAAAAAACAAAGGAAAATACCATTTGGGTCTACACCTCCATAAGCATTAAGGTCCATCAACAGAGCTTTAATTTCACGAGATCGAAAAGCTAAACTAGTTAGTTTAGCCTCAGGAAAACAGGAATGAGGAAGTTAAAGTTTTTCATTACTCTGTTTACTGTCCAAAAAACATCAGACAATCTTTGGACAGTGAGAGACTGAGCCATCTGGTTCAAGTAAAGGAGGAACTGTTGCATCTACACCAAAGAGTGCAGATTTAAGGGTAGACCACCATTTACGTTCCCGAGTTGTACCAGAAATAGTTTTTTTTTATGGATAATTGTATTCCTTTTCCGTTGAGGCATAAACTCTCTGAGCAAAAGCTCTAAGCTGAGTAAAATTATTCCA
Organism: Palaemon carinicauda; assembly: GCF_036898095.1. NCBI lineage: Eukaryota > Metazoa > Arthropoda > Malacostraca > Decapoda > Palaemonidae > Palaemon > Palaemon carinicauda. The sequence continues at coordinate 116,316,406 of NC_090725.1, read as the reverse complement.
TGTCAAATCTGATCTGTTACCTTTCCAAAGATGATAGACCTCCTGCTTCTCCAAATAAGCACGTCTACAATCACCATTGAACCACGGTTTGTCCTTCACTCGGTACCTTAGCACACGAGAAGGGATATGCCTATCAAATACGTTGACTAGATTCTCATTTAAAGGGACAACAGGATCAACACTACTATATAAGTCGGTAGGAAAGATAACTCTTCACCACTCCCTATAGTGAGCATTAAAATCACCAACAACGACAAAAGAAGCCTTTCTATCATCTTCTTGTATCTCAGCCATGATGGTCAGAAGACAACCAAAGATGTCTGGATTCTGTTAGATCGAACACAAATAAAAGCTGTTATGCCTGCCACAAACTTTTATTACCTGAATCTCATGACATCCACATTCATAGCACAACTTATGAGAAGCAGGGTACTCGGTCATGATATACACCACCATTCCCCTGGCCCTAGGGATGGAATCCCGTTTCAACATTATGGGCTTCTTAAAACCAGTTATAGGGAGCTCAGATGAGTGCCTCATATTAAAAACCAAAGTTTCTGAGCCCAAAAGAATATCATACTGTCTGGACACAACTGTCAGGTATTGAATGTTTGCATGAAGACCACGGATATTGCAATACAGAAGACAACATTGACGAAATCTAGGACGTACTGGTCCCGGACTTTGCTCAATGTCTCTAGACAGTATAAGAATTAATATTAATAAAAAAAAGAGACATTGTACTTAAAAACTAGATTAACAAGAATTACAACAAAAGCAATATGTACAGAATTATAAATAAAGTGATTGATCAAACCCATAGACTATAGTGAAAAGTCGGAAAAGCTGGTCAACATGGAGGAGCCGATACACCATGCAAGGCTAAATAGCCTCCAGGATAGCCACTTCAACTGCAGGGAGGACAGTAATGATGGTTTTGAGAAGAAAAAGAATCAGATAAGGAAAAGACAACCTCTTGATAAACCACTAGGCATCTATGGCCCTTCTATTAAGCCTGCCCAACACACCATTTAAAAAAAAAAAGAGAAAAAAAATAAGATTGAATAGTGTGCCCGAGTGTACCTTCAAGCAAGAGAACTCTAACCCAAGAGAGTGGAAGACCACGGTACAGAAGCTATGGCACTAACCAAGACTACAGAGCGATGGTTTAATTTTGGAGTGTCCTTCTCCTAGAAGAGCTGCTTACCATAGCTAAAGAGTCTCTTCTACCCTTACCAGGAGGAAAGTACACTGAACAATTGCAGTGAAGTAATTAACCCCTTGGGTGAAGAAGTGTTTAGTAATCTCATTGTTGTCAGGTGTATGAGGAAAGACAAGAATCCGTAAAGAATAGGCCAGACTATTCGGTGTATGTGTAGGCAAAGAAAAAATAAGCCGTAACCAGAGAGAGGGATCCAATGCATTACTGTCTGGCCAGACAAGGATCCACAATGACTCTCTAGTGGTAGTATCTCAAGGGCGGCTGGTGCCCTGGCCAACCTACTACCTACTACCGACATATGTATATATATGTGTATATATATATATATATATATATATATATATATATATATATATATATATATATATGTATGTGTATATATATATATATGCAGATGCAGATAAAAACAATATAGAAATTGTAAGAAATGTAAGATTTCTTAATCTATTATACATTATTTATATTTTTTTTTCCAAATGAAAATGATTATTTTACTTTGCAGATTTCATACATCAGATCATCTACTTGAATCTCTCGAATTGTATATTGAGAAGAATCAAAGTGGAAGAAGACTTGTTGACCAACCAGCACCCTCATAACCAGAAGGATCTTGGGATTATGGAAGTGCTGGACGTCTCGAATAATCGCCTGAAAGAAATACCTCCTTCATTGCTCTCTGCTTTACGCAATAACAGTTTTTTGCTCAATATCTCCAGTAAGTTGTAAAATCTTGTCTTCTTCTTCAAATAACTCGTCTTCCCCAAGTTAAAGTTAATTTACACAAAGAGATTATGTAAATCAATTGATGGTAAAGTGGTGAAACCTGGTTTGAACAAGGTATTGATTGTGAGATCTGTGAGAGAAGGATTTCCAATGATTCGCAATTCTGATCTTTTAGATTCTTTAAAATCCAAAATTAAACTTGTACTAGTCAGTGCCACCCATAATTGGTTGGTTTGCTGTGAGAAATAAGACTAAAATCTCCCACCATCACCAATCTGCATTGGCCAGTGTGGTGATGAATATGGCCAAACCCCCAACATGCCTAAGGATATATATTGGGCCTTTTTCCTGCAGTGTACTGGAAACGGCTGCATTTGTTTTTTATTGTTATATAGGCCTAATATATATATATATATATATATATATATATATATATATATATATATATATATATATATATATATATATATATTCAATGTTATCCCAACATTTGCCGGCCACTTTGCAGTATAGAAATTAGAAGCCTAACGAAAAAAATTTACTGAGTTTGAAATTATCTGTAAGCATACCCAATGAGAGAATTTTAAACTACAGATAAAACAAAATTGTGAAATCATAACATTTAATTCAATAGTTGAATTGGGTGCACTGAATTCTTTAAAATTAGTTGATTATAATTAGATAAGCTCATTTGCCATCAGAAATAAATCTAGTGTAATTCCTACCGAAAATTGCCTAACCCCACCATATTTTGAAAAATCTGGTCTGATTTCAAATAGTTCCTTTCATGAGAATTGGCAACGTCTCTGCCTCGCGTTTTGCTGGACTGGGGTTCGAGATCTGCTCATCCTCCATAGTCATTTGTAGTGTCTGCAACCTCACCATCCTTCGGAGTTAAAGATGGAGGGTTTGGGGGAGCCTATAGATCTATATATGTGTGTGTGTCAAGAATAAGTTAACCAAGATTGATGTTACTTCTCTGAATAATCTTTTTAGAAGCTTATATATAAATGTTGGTATTTTTAGAAAAAAAAATATGTCTATTAAGCTCGGCTTTTAAGTTAAATGGTTAAGATCACAGGAATTTGGCAGTTTAAATCCTTCAAGTCGAGTTTAATATTCTTGAGATCTTATCTACGTTGTTGTACCACCCGTGTGTCACACGATCATACATAGTAACAACATTTCTCTTTTTTGTATATATTATCCTTTGTATCTTCGCTCTTCCCTCGCACTGACAGCAACGTGCATCAACCTGTCTGCTTTTCTTATTGTTAACTGTTAACAGAACTGGTTGCCGGTTGGACAGGAAATAGCCTGTTTAATTTTGTGAGTTGTGACCTTATTGCCGGGACTTGGTGTGTATATATAAACTCAATGTTCTGTAATAAAGTTACTCAGTTGCTTTCATCTCGCCTTTTGAGTCACAACCTACTCTTGGCCCGTTACATTGGTGACCCCGGAAGTTGACTCACTCCTCCCGCCTTCCGACCCCCCCCCCCCTCACTGCTACAATGGCGGACTCCTCGGAAGTTGGCACCACCCCATTCAAACTTTCATTGTTCGCCAGCGAAAAGCGTCTGCTTAGTTTCAGTGCGCAGAAGTCCTGGTCCGCATCAAGGGCGTGACTCGCTTAACCACCAAAGCAGATTATGTTCTCGCGGCGATACCCGAGGACAGAAATCTCCGACTGGCATGAGCTAGCGTTTGACGCCTCAAAACATACCTTCTGCAGCAGTACTCGCTGACGCCAGCTGCCCGTATAGAAAAGCTTTTTCAGCTCTCTCAACAACCGTTGGGGGACCAAAGGGCTTCGCTCGCCCTCAGGGAAATGACCAGTATCGCTCGCCTGCAACGTGCCGCAGACGGCTCTCCTTGTGAGGTGAGCCTACTTCGTGCCCTTTGGGTACGCCGTTTACCCGAACCTGTACGCGCTGCCATACCCAATGTCGATAGTTTACCCATAAAGGATTTGATGACCATAGCCGATGCCATTATGGACAGCCACTTCACGACCTTCAAGACCTCCATCAACGCCTCCACTCCTGACGAAGAGGACGCCTATTCAACGTCAACCCAAGCTGACGTGAATGCAGTAGGACATACACGCCTTCCCCGTGACGTGCCCGAGCGGCGAAAAAGCCACCCATCACACACAACTTGCTCGGGCCCCCCAACCAACGACTCCTACAGCCACTTACTGCCGCCCATCGGCCGCAGTTTTGCTACTACCACTACAGATTTGGGGATGCCGCAGAGAAATGTGGCAAGGATTGTCAGTGGCCAAAAAACGTGTAAGTAGGCCATCGCTCGTGGCGGTGGCCTCCCGTATTTCTAATCTTTTCTTTTTACATGATGCAGGAACGGGCGTACGGTTTTTGGTAGACACGGGTGATTGTCGTTTCCTTTTGCCAAGGGAACTCTTCAGGACACGACGTAGTCTATCTAAATCTGCTGACGTCCGCCTGGTAGCTGCCAACAGATCTGTAATACCCAACTACGGTTACGAGAACCTCACATTATCGTTTGGAAATGGTAAATTTAATTGGAAGTTTCTCCTTGCTGTTGTCACATTGCCCATCCTCGGTGCGGATTTTCTCTCTCATTTCCACCTTCTGGTCGATGTCGCCCACCGACGATTGGTCAACGCTGACTCATACTTGGCGACACCTCTTCAACCCGCTCCCTTCAACCTCGCTCCTCACATCAGCACACCCATGGATGCCAACCCCCACCTCCTCACGTTGTACCTGGAAGTTTTCCGTCCAGAACTTCGCAAAACGCCCACGGCTCCTGCCAAACACGGTATTTATCACCATATCAAGACGACGGAGCCCCCATGTCTTCGCAAAATTCATATGTCTGGCACTGGATCGATTGGCAGGCACCAAACAGACGTTCGCCGAAATGGAAGAAATAGGCCTTTGCCAAAAGGGCTTCAGCCCATGGTCGTCACCTTTACACATCATCCTGAAGAAAGACGGCTCCCTCTGTCCGTGTGGGGATTACAGGCGCCTGAACATGCAAACAGAACCGGATCACTACCCCCTCCCAAACATCGCCGACGTGACCTCCTACCTGCACAAAGCGAAGGTTTTCTCCACGCCCGACTTCTTGAAGGGATATTATCAGGTGCCTATGAAACCAGAAGACATCCCAAAGACCGCAATCACCACTCCCTTCGGTACATACACCTTCAATTATTCCTGTTTTGGCCTTCGTAATGCTGGGGCCACTTTTCAACGTCTCATGGATGGCATCTTAGGGGACCTCCCCTTCTGTGTATGTTACGTGGACAACATACTTGTGTTCTCTTCCTCAAAAGAGGAACACCTCCGTCACCTGCATATCGTGCTCGACCGCCTGCAACAAAACGGCCTTGTAGTCCGGTACGACAAGTGTACCTTTGGTGCCAATGAAGTGTTGTTCTTAGGGCACCGCATAACTCTTGAGGGAGTCCATTCCCTCCCTGAGAATGTAGCAGCCATTCAGAACTTCCCCACGCCTTTGACCGTCAAAGCACTGCAGGAATTCTCGGGCTTGATCAACTATTATCACTGTTTTCTGCTAGCTATTTGCGTCACTCTTGCTCCCCTCTACGCCTCCCTCAAGGGCAAGCCAATAGACCTGAAGTGGGGTCCCCTTCAAGAAGCGGCCTTCTGCAATGCAAAGAATGCCCTATCAACCACTGCTGCTCTCACTTTCCCCATCCCACATGCCCCTCCCCTTCTCTCCACCGATGCCAGCCACGTTGCTATTGGTGCAGTACTCGTACAGCTGGTCAACGGCTCGCACCACCCATTGGCCTTCTTCAGCAGGAAACTGTCCAAGACAGAATCGGGTTATTCTACCTTCGATCGCGAATTGCTGGCGGTGCACTTGGCTGTCCGTCACTTTCGCCATTTCTTAGAAGATACGCCCTTTGCCATTTGCACAGACCACATGCCTCTGGTGCACATATTCACTTGACAGTCTGACGCCTGGTACGTCAACGCCAACATCTCTCCGCCGTGGCTGAATACAATTTGACCCTTCGACACGTCCCTGGGAAAATGAATCCCGTTGCCGATGCCCCGTCAAGAAACATGTTGGCCCCCGTTAAACTGGGATTGGATTACAACGCCTTGGCTGAAGCCCAACGACAGGATCCAGAGTATCAAGCATGTAGGACATCCTGCACATCCCTCCATTGGGAAGACGTCCCCCTCGACGACTCCAACACCAACCTCCTCTGTGACGTCAGTACTGGTAGACCGCGACCTTGGATTCCTGCTCCCATGCACCGGCAGGTGTTTGATTTCATTCACGGCCTTTCACATCCCTCGCGCCGTTCTACTGCACAGCTGCTAAAGACGAAGTTCATTTGGCACGGCATTTCTAAGGATGCTAAGGATTGGGTCTGAGCATGTACTTCTTGCCAAACTTTCAAAGTACATCGACACACAGATTCAGAAGTGGGCACCTTTTCTCAACCTCAGTGTCGTTTAGGCCACATTCACGTCGACGTTGTAGGCCCCCTACCCACATCACAAGGACATCGTTACCTGTTTACCGTCATCGACCGCTCCACTCGTTGGCCTGGAACCATTCCCATGGAAACTGCAACGTCCGCCTCATGTACATCTGCCTTACTCTTAGGATGGATTGCAAGATTTGGTATCCCTGAGCATATTACTTCTGGGCATCACCCTACATCAGACAACTGCTTACAACCCCGCTCCCAATGGAATGGTTGAATGTTTTCATCACACCCTCAAAGCAGCTTTGATGTCCCGTTCGGTTACTTAGCTTCCCTGGGTCCTCCTGGGACTGAAGACCACTCATAAAGACGCCCTGGACGTCTCGGCAGCTGAAATGGTGTATGGCGACCCGTTGGTCGTCCCTATCAAATTTTTTCCATCTGCAACCTCCTCCTACGATCTCCAGCGCATACGTCACGTCGTGGGAAAATTTACTTCATGCCGCCAGACTTAGAAGCCCCCAGCAATGGATCACATGGTGACAGACTTGCACTCTGCAACACACGTCTTCCTACGCAATGACACCAGCAAACCACCGCTAACGCCCCCTTACACTGGCCCCTTGACGCAATCCGAAAGCATTCCTACTAAACATTTGTGGCAAAGAAGACTGGGTCTCCATTGATCGTCTAAAACCTGCTTATCTCCTGCCAGATGACTCGCTTACAGTTCACCTCTCTAGATCAGGGCGCCATTTTTAACATACACAGTATGTCATTTTTAGGGGGGGAGCTATGTACCACCCGTGTGTCACACGATCTTACATATTAACGACATTTCTCTTTTTTGTATATATCATCCTTTGTATCTTCGCTCTCCCCTCACACAGACAGCAACGTGCATCAATCTGTCTGCTTTTCTTATTGTTAACTATTAACAGAACCGGTTACCGGTTGGACAAGAAATACCCTGTTGTATTTTGTGACCTTCTTGCCGGGAGTTGGTGTGTATATTTAAACTCGATGTTCTGTAACAAAGTTACTCAGTTGCTTTCATCTCGCCTTTTGAGTCACAATCTACTCTTGGCCCGTCACATTGCTAACTTCAAATACTAAGTACCTCTTAATAAGATACGACAAGTTTAACCCTTGAAAGCCTAAATGTTAGTCACAATAAACTGGTTATAATTATCATTTGAGTATAGGTTTTTATGAATCGGAATATGATAGTCATCACGTGAGGTTAAAACATTTAAAATCACGAAAGAATTTGTTGATATTCAGACTTGAAAAGGCTTAGGAGTTGCACAAGTGAAATTCATATTATTTCTTGGTTATACAATGTTATAAAAGAAGCATATCAATATAGGTGAAATTCCATTTTGCAAGTAAATGTCCTTATAATAATAATAATAATAATAATAATAATAATAATAATAATTATTAATAATAATAATATTATTATTTTTAGTAGTAGTAGTAGTAGTAGTAGTAGTAGTAGTAGTAGTAGTATTAGCCAAGCTACAGCACTAGTTGGAAATGCAGGATGCTATAAACCAAAGGACTCCAACAGGGAAAAAAGCCCATTGAGGAAAGGATATAGGAAATAAATGAACTACAAGAGAAGTAATGAATAATTAATGCAAAATATCTTAAGATCAGTAACAATGTTAAAATAGATATCCCATATGTAAACTATGAAGAAAGACTCATGTCAGCTTGTTTAACATAAAAACATTCGCATGAAGTCTCAACTTCTGAGGAGCTATTTTATTAGGAAGACAATTGCACAATCTGGTCTTAGTTTGAATAAAACTTCTAGAATACTGCGTAGTATTGAACCATATGAAGGAGAAAGCATGAATGTTAGAATTATAATTAACTATTTACCCAAGTTGCTTCTCTTTAGTCTGAATCTTTTATTCTTCAAATATGGATGCAAAATTAAGTATCATGAAGCATTTCATCTTTCCTCGCAGGGAATGATTTTGGAGAAGCCAGCGAAAACTGCCTAACGATTCACCTTTGGCATTTTCTCCAATCGCTGCCTACCGAGGTTCATGTGCCTGGGGAGGAAGAGCTTCGTTTCAGGGAGAAGATTGCCTTGTCCAAATGCCAGTGGAATTCGTGTCCTCCAGGATGCCAGTGCAATAGCAAGGAGAAGATTGTCGATTGCAGCAATATTGGTGAGGAAGGATTTTGAGATGGGAAGAGCACTTGATTTCTATTAATTATTTTTTTATTTTTGGAGTTTTACAAATGTATAACTTTTGGTAAAATACTAACAACAATGTGTTTCCTTGATATCAAATTATATATTTATTGTCTTTCTTTGATACTGAAATTGGTTTCAGTACTTTACAAATGTATAACTTTTGGTAAAATGCTAACAACAATGTGTTTCCTTGATATAAAATTATATATTCATTGTCTTTCTTTGATATTGAAATTGATTTCAATGTTTTACAAATGTATAACTCTTGGTTAAATGCCAATATTAATGTGTTTCCGCGATATCAAATTATATATTTATTGCTTTTCTTTGCGATTAAAAATGAGAAAGGGAAAGGTTTACACGTCCCTAAATGAAGTAAAAATAGTGAAACTGTAAAGATAATCCCTATTAAATAGTTTATATAAATAATTTTCTCTACATAACGATTTTTTAGTCAAATAAGGATAAGTTTTGATAAGTAACGACTTAATTCTAATTACCTCTAAACAAAGGGACATATTCAGAGATTTAATGAAATCAGTAAATAACATAGTTAACATTCTAGCAAAATGACATTCAATTCTACTATTAGTTTGCTAAGACTTGTTATTCCGGTCCCTTAAATCCTAACCCCCGAATAACGGTGTCCTTTATGTTAATTTGAAACTCTTCTTTTATTTAGGTCTCAAAACTCTGCCTCAGGTGGCCCCCTCTTCGGCTGAGACTCTTCTTTTGCAAAACAACAATTTGACAACGCTCGAGGGCATCCAATCTGCCGCTTGGTGCAACCTTAAAATTCTTAACGTGGGTTACAATAATGTCTCTCGAATATGTAAGTTGCAATCATGTTTATTGCCATGAGATTCTATATATTCAGCCCATAAAGTCTTTATTACTTCCTCCAAGGAGGTTATAAAATCGAGTCGATTTCTTTATTCATTTATTTATTTATTTGGCTGTGTCTGTAGACTGAATTTCAGCAAAACTGCACAACGGATTTTGTCGAAATTTTCAACACACATTTTAAGTCATGGACAACCTCATTAAATTTTGGAGATGATCCGTATTCTAGATCCAGACTTGCATTTTTCATAATTTTAAAGATTAAGTCAAAAGAAATTGATGGATCTTGAAGAAATTTTCACCAAAGATAAATCTGAGGGCGTGGGCGACTCCATTAACTTTTGGAGATGATCCGGTTCCTGAACCAGATTCTAGACCCGGATTTGCTTTTTATTTATTTATTTGTCTGTGTGTCTGTGGACAAGATTACTCCAACTACTCGATGGATTTTGACTATTTTCACCACAGATAGACCTTAGGTCATGGACGACTCCTTTAAAGTTTGGAGATGATCCGGAGTAGGATCCAGATTCTAGATCCAGTTTTGAGTTTTTCGCTATTTGTGTCAACGTCAGCCTTTGGCAGAGGTCTGAAATCTCTGATTGCTCCTGTTATTATTATTATTATTATTATTATTATTATTATTATTATTATTATTATTATTATTATTATTATTATTATTATTATTATTATTATTATATAAAACGCAACCCTAGTTGGAAAAGCAGAATGATGTAATAGGGAAATAGACCAGTGAGGAAAGAAATAAGGAAACAAATGGAATAGAGACCTCTAACCAAAGACAGTAGAAAACCATGGTATTAAGGCTATGGTATTACCCAAGTATAGAGAGCAATGGTTTGGGTTTGTAGTGCCCCCCTAGGGGAGCTGCTTACCATAGCAAAAGAGTCTCTTGTACTCTTACGAAGTAGGAAATAGCCACTGAATAATTACATCGCAACAGTTGACCCCTTGAGTGAAAAGGAATTTTTTCGGTTATCTCACTGCTCTCAGGTGTATGAGAAAAGAGCAGTATGTGTAAATTATAGGCCAGACTATTCAGTATATTTGGATACAAAGGAAAAATTAACCTTAACAAGAGAGGGATCCAGTGTACAACAAGCTGGCCAGTCAAAGGATCCAATAACTCTCAAACGGTTGTATCTCAACATGTGGCCCCTCAATCTCCGTCTTTTTTTTTTCTCTACAGCATTTCTATCACTTGATTATATTTCTGCTATACTACAATGCCAAAAATAGGAAATTTTGGGAAAGTACATGGATCCTCCTAGGTAGTATTTTTAAACTACAGTAGGGGTCTGTAGCTGTAAGACTTGACTTAGTTTTGTAGTTGAGGACGAACAATATATCCCATTTCAAATATTTATTTCTACTTTAGAAAAATGGTCTATTCTTTATAACATGATATTTCTATATCTTTTAAATCCAAACAGTTTACGACCACAAAATTGAAGGAAACTGTACGTGCGAGACAAAAGAAGCCTACAGTGATGAGCAGGCACATTGTCTTCCTCAAAATTTGGAAGAAATTCATCTGAACAACAATACCCTCCAAAACTTCACTAAAAATGATTGCTTGCTCTTGTCACCTTTACATGAACTCGATCTTTCTGGAAATAAGGTAAATTCATTCAAAATATTTTCATATCCATTGTTCAAATTATAAACATATTTCTGACACATTTCAATATAATCCTTTAAAAATAGAAAATGAAATTGGCCAATATGTTTAGATTTTCAATATTGATTCCTAATATAAATATGTCATCTTCATTCTTCAAGTTATAAGACATATTTATAACACATTTCATTTTAATCAACTGAAAAGTAGAAAATATAATATGCCACTGCATTTAGACTTTCAATATTGATTCTTATTTTATAAAATTTTATTAATCTAATCCCGTTACAGATGAGAACATTGACACCAGTTTATCATGGCCCCATAGTTTATCTAGAAACTCTGAGCGTGTGTAGACTTTCAATATTAATTCTTATTCTGTCAAATTTTATCAATCTATTCCCGATACAGATGAAAACGTTGGCACTAGTTTGTCATAGCCCTCTAGATTATTATGAAACTCTGAAAGTGTTTAGACTTTCAATATTGATTCCTATTTTATCACATTTTATCAATCTATTCCCGTTACAGATGAAAAGCTTGGCACTAGTTTGTCATAGCCCCTAGATTATTTGGAAACTCTGAAGGTGTTTAGACTTTCAATATTGATTCTTATTTTATCAAATTTTATCAGTCTACTCCCGTTACAGATGAAAACCTTGGCATCAATTTGTGATGGCCCCCTAAATTATCTTGAAACTCTGACCGTGACAGGGAATACTATAAGAAACATAAGTGAAAACGATATTTATCAGTATCCAAAGCTCAAGAAATTACACATTTTGGAAGGTACTACACAAAGTGAAAATGTACGTCTATATAGAGAAAACCTCAGGTAAGTGGAAAATTTATTTTCGTTTAGATATTTTAAGGGAGAGGTTTAATTACTCCTTCTAGTCTTTACTCTCATTTTAAAACAAGTTAGAATCTTTACAATATTTAAAATTTTTTATCAGGTGTTGGCACATGTTTGTACATGAGTGTTTTGCATGATTAACATAAAGAGACAGTGCCATTCTAATATCTATTTTATTTCATTTCAGCATCATTGTAGGCGATCGAAAGGAAATAAGCTTGGATATTGAAGGTTCGTCTCTATCTACTGCATCTCCCACTGGCAATAATTCATCTGACACCTCTCCCCCAGTAAAGGAAGTAAGATATTTTGGCAAGATGCTTGCTAACAATACTCAGTGATGTTTCATTTCACTTCAACATTCTTTTATACTAGTGTATGCACCCCGTCCAAAATGGTCTAAATATTTGGATAGATATGCCCACACAGGCACAAACAGATTCAATCCTTCCGAAACCCTTCCCATTTCTTAACTACAACCCGTTAGTTCGACAATTTGGGGGAGTGTGTGGTTTCCAAGTGTACCTGTTGGGATACCCCGTCACCAGGTTATGATTACTCTCTTTCCCCCCTGAGTATGGCAGGAGAAAATATATATATATATATATATATATATATATATATATATATATATATATATATATATATATATATATATATATATATATATGTATATATATACATACATACACATACACATACATACATACATACTTATATTTATATATATACATATATATATATGGATGTATATATATATATATATATATATATATATATATATATATATATATATATATATATAACCAGCTACATGCTCTTTATTATATAGGAGAGAGATTCTAACAATTTATTATAACAATATTGAAAGATGATTTGATAAGCTGGAAAAGACAACATTAATAAAAGAAACCTTCATAGTTATTAAGGTATACTGAAGTGAAATAATATAATCTCTTAACATAATATGATAATGATTACAAAAAGTACCTGAAGATATTGTAATCATTGTTTAAATAAAAAAATACTTCGAAGCTGATAGGTTCTACTTAGGACGCTTGAAACTTCTTGTTACTTAGCAGTTACATTACCCTAATTAGTTTCTACAACGGCGAAACTCTTCTTCTTTTCTCCCACTGTTATCTCTAAATTAAGGGGTCGATTGCCTGATGTGTTCTCTAATAGCATCAGGCATGATTTATAATTTGGCAGAGGGTTTTATGACCGCATGTCCCTACAGTCATCAACCACTTGCCCTTGCAGTCATCAACAAAAGTTAGTGGCAGAGGGTTGTACGATCAAATGCCATTGCAGTCACCAACCATAGTTATTGGCAGCGAATCTAACCTTTTGACTATATGGTCAAAATGCAAGGCAGCAGTTTCCACAGTTAGTGGTAGTGTGCCTAGCCTTTTGCTATAGAGGAAGACTACAAGGCAACAACTATCCATTTAGTTGCTTTCTACGACACGCAGGACATACGATGGTAGTATTCTTACACCCCTACAACACCTATACTTATTTTGCAATCCGTATGAAAGACCTTTGACTCAAAGGCTTTGAGGGAAAGTATACCAATCAGAACCTTCGAGGTGTTGTGGGATACTGTGGTGGGATTGTACTTCTTATCCTGACAAAGCGAATCAAAGAATTTGTTCAGAAATGAACTGAGGCTAATGTCAGTGACTAATGACATGTGTCTACATTAGAGCCACCTGTTTTCAATAGGGAAATGGTTATAAAAAATAAGGTATAATATATATATATATATATATATATATATATATATATATATATATATATATATATATATATATATATACTCAAGTTTTCCTTCAGGTGCGTTGGTCCCCCTATCGCAACTCAAACAATATATTTGACAGATTTTATACTTTTCGTGCCCAAAGACTATTGGCACTGAGTATCCTGCAAACACTGGTACATTGGATGATAAAGCAAAGCAATGTTATTTAAATGTAAAAGCTTCAGATTTAAACTAACTAGAAATCTTAAATTTCCCATATGAGTTACCATTATACAGGGTACTGGAGGCTAACTTTAACCAAAAAAATTTTACCCCATTGATAGTATGCATTGTGACATCATGCATAAGATTTCCATAAGATGGTCGTGAGGTTTTATTTTACTAAGCCTCATATGAGAAATATTGCTTATAGATATGCAAGTTTTTTCTACTTTTCAGGTATCTGACGAATTAATCATGACAGCTGTGACATTACTGATCCTCATCATCCTTGTTTTATTGACTTGTTACACCAATTACCGGAGAAATTCATCTACTGGCATTAAACGAAAGTTTGAACCCCAGAAAACCATTGCTAAACGGGTAAGATGTGATTTATATATACTATTTTTGTGATTAGAGTGCTGTGTGGTTTCCAAGGACTCTCCTGTTAAAGACTGGAACAATGAGCCTTTAATAGGAAAATCTTACTATTTTTGGGGTTAGAGTGCTGTGTGGTCTCTAAGGGCTCTCCTGTTAAAGACTGGAACAATGAGCCTTTAATAGGAAAGTCTTACACTTTTTGAGGTTAGAGGTCTGTGTGGTCTCCAAGGACTTTCCTGTTGAAGGGTAGAACAGAAGACTTCAACAGGAAAATCTTACTTTTTTTGCCGTCATAGAGCTGTGTGGTCTCAAAGGACTTTCCAGTGAAAGACTAGAACGGGGAGACTTTAACATGAAAGTCTTACTATTTTGGGGATTAGAGTGCTGTGTGGTCTCCAAGGAATTTCCTGTTAAAGGCTCCCTGTTTTAGCCTTTAAAAGGAAAGTCCTTGGATACCACATCTGATTTCAAAAAATAAATATACAGCTAGGTAAAACTAATAAATACACACACACACACATACACATATATATATATGTATATATGTGTGTGTGTGTGTGTGTACTGTATATATACGTACTATATGTAAAATCTATTAATACATGAAAGATGAGATAGTGCCTGGAAATATTTAAAGGTTCATTGGATATATAACAATGATATGTTCTTCCTTTTCGTGGTTAGTGTAAACCATTTGCAATCTACTAAACTTTGCAGAGGAAGTACGACTGTTTCGTCGTATGCTCGTCTGAAGACTTCACTCGAGTCCGAGAGATGATAATCGTTCCCCTTTCTCAACGTGGATACTCGATTGCTTGGCATGAAAATGCTTTCGTACCGGGAGATTGGATTATGCGTGAGTTTCCCTGAAGTCTTCTTCTTCTTCTTCTGTCTGCATCTTTTCCCACTTCTATGTGGGGTCGATGTTTTTGGCCAACGTTCTCCATCTACCTCTGTCCCACAATTCATCACCGGTTAATCCCTTTGATCGAAGGTCATCCTTGATACAGTCCATCCACCTTCGCTTTGGTCTCCCTCTCCTTCTCATTCCCTGTACCTCCATTTCCATCACTCTCCTCCCAATATACTGTTCATCTCTTCTCATGACATGACCATTCCACCTCAGTCTACTTTCTTGGATCTTATCTGATAATTCTCTAACTCCTGTGGTACCCCTAATTACCTCATTCCGTATATTATATCTTCTTGTCACCCCACACATCCATCTTAATATTCTCATCTCTGCAACATCCAGTTTCTTCTCTTCTGTCTTCTTCATTGCCCAGGTCTCCGCTCCATACATCATTGCCGGTCTCACAACTGTCCTGTGTACTTTACCTTTCAACTTAACCCCTATTTTCCTGTCACATAGTACTCCACGCACTTTTTTCCAATTCATCCATCCTGCTTGTATTCCCTGAAGTGCCAGATATGATTATCGTTGGCAGAAATTGTCATCTTAAATTGTTATATATATAGGAAATGGATGAAGTTGCACTCGTCTTCATAACATTGACAGAGTAATCTTTTCTTATACATTGAACAAATGGATGAAGTTGCACTCGTCTTCATAACATTGACAAAGTAATCTTTTCTTAATAACACTTTTTCAAGTTATTTAATCCCCTTAACTAAAATAACTTTACCGTACTCTAAAGATATATTTTATGACATATTTATTGCTAATGATTATTTACTCCTGATATACCTTTTGTTAAATATCTTATTCTTTCTGTGTACCATTCCAGAGAAGATAAAATTCTAAGATATCAACGTTGAAACTTTTTTGGTAAAACTGAAATCAGAAGAATTTTGGGAATAAATAATTTGGAGTTAAAATTCAAATATCTAAGGAGGGGTATTTGACAATTTGCACTTTTCAATTGATTTGAAAACCAGTTTTCTATAAAAGTAATACCTCTCTTGCTCAATCTCTCAGTAGTAGATGGTTGGGAAGTAATATTTTTCTTTAATATTTTCTTATCATATCAAGGCTTTCAGTTCCCTAAAAATATTGCATGACTTATGTGACAAAATTATACACTGTCAACACACAGACAACGTCGAAAGAGCTGTTCAGAATTCCTCGCGAATGGTGATTTTTGGAACCCAGAACCTGGTTAGCAGCAGGTATGTATTTGATAATAATACTTGACTAATTATAGATGAACATTCATCTGTATATTTTAATTCGTTTACAAAATGAATGGTATATTTAGTTATATTTATCCATCCATGTAAATATCGACCACTAATGGGACTTTATATCGAATTAAAATCTTGAATATATATATCTACTGGAGACTATTTTGTGATTAATGTTTCAGGTTGAGCAAGGGGTAATGATTTGAACCCAAGCCTAAGTCGAAAAAAATGCCAGTAGTGGATTCAACCAATTTTTCCTTACACTGAGTTTTCTGGATTATTCTTTATAGATTCTCCTCTATTCTCATACACCTGACTACTGCACTGTGGTTTTTTAGTGGCTACTTTCCTTGTGGTAAGGGTAGAAAAGCCTCTGTAGCTATGGTAAGCAGCTTTTCTAGGGGAAGAACATACCAAAATCAAACCACTGTTCTCTGATCTTATGGTTTATATAGGAAATATTTATTTCAATGTTTTTGCTGTTTTTAAAATATTTTATTTTTCCATGTTTCCTTTCCTCACTGAGCTATTTTCCCTGTTGGAGCCCTGGGCTTATAGCATCCTGCTTTTCCAACTAGGGTTGTAGCTTAGCATTTAATAATAATAATAATAATAATAGCCTCTGTACCATGGTCTTCCACTGTCTTAGGGTAGAGTTCTATTGCTTGAGGGTACACTCGGGCACACTATTCTATAAACATTTTCTTCCTCTTGTTATTTCAAAGTTTATCATATAAAGGCACACAGATATATAGATAAATAAAGAGAGAATTATCCAATCTTACAAGACTTCCATCTTAGGTTAAAAGAAAAGTTGCACGAATGGGTCCGAGGTCATTAAGTTCTTCTGAGTCATTTTATCCCTTCCTTCCAATAGGTGGGGCCTGCACGAAATTCGAAGAGGCTGCCACGAAGAATTTGTTAACCCAGATTTCAAGGTCAGTCACTGATTTATCTTATCTTACCCTAAAATGGAAATAAGGAAATGATTATGGTCTGAATTAATTTGCAGACTTGAATCATCCCTTTATTATTTTTTTCTTAGGTTTTGGCCTTGGTAGATGAGACGCTGCCAAAAACACTCAACCGGGATCTTTATGATATCATTTGTCTTCGAACACATATAAAGCTGACAGATCCGTAAGTTTATGATTAACTGGTGACAATACAATTACAAATATAGGGATTATGAACGTAGACTTACAAACCCGCAGAAAATTATACAATTTTATATAATTTTACACACACACACACTTCCCCCAAGAAACTAAGATTACCAAATATTTCTTCTTCAACCAAGGGGTTACTGTACTATAATTTTTCATTGGTCACTTTCCTCTTGTTAAGGGTAGAGTAGACTCTCTAGCTATGGTATGCAGCTCTTCTAGGAGACGTAAACTCCAAATCAAACCATTATTCTCTAGTCTTGGGTAGTGCCATAGACTTTGTACCATATATATAAGTTATAGATACATTTGCTTATTTAAACATGTAAACATAGACATAGATATGTGTGCATGTCATATAATAATAATAATAATAATAATAATAATAATAAAAATGATAATCTTTATAATAATATTAATAATAATAATAATAATAATACACACATACATACATACATACATACATATACCAAGGCACTTCCCCCAATTTCGGGGGGTAGCCGACATCAAACAAATGAAACAAAAAAAAGGGACCTCTCCTCTCTACGTTCCTCCCAGCCTGACAAGGGACTCAACCGAGTTCGGCTGGTACTGTCAGGGTGCCACAGATGAAGCTGAATCCCTTACTGCTACTACCCCCGCGGTCATCCAAGGCATCTAAGGAAGCAGCAGGGCCTACCGGAACTGCGTCACAATCGCTCGCCATTCATTCCTATATCTAGCACGGTCTCTTGCCGCAATCACATCTATCATCCTATCACCCAGAGCATTCTTCACTCCATCCATCCACCCAAACCTTGGCCTTCCTCTTGTACTTCTCCCATCAACTCTTGCATTCATCACCTTCTTTAGCAGACAGCCACTTTCCATTTTCTTAACATGGCCAAACCACCTCAACACATTCATATCCACTCTAGCTGCTAACTCATTTCTTACGCCCGTTCTCACCCTCACTACTTCGTTCCTAACCCTATCTACTCGAGATACACCAGCCATACTCCTTAGACAATTCATCTCAAACACATTCAATTTCTGTCTCTCTGTCACTTTCATTCCCCACAACTCCGATCCATACATCACAGTTGGTACAATCACTTTCTCATATAGAACTCTCTTTACATTCATGCCCAACCCTCTATTTATTACTACTGCCTTAACTGCCCCCAACACATCGCATCCTTCATTCACTCTCTGATGTACATCTGCTTCCACTCCACCATTTGCTGCAACAACAAACCCCAAGAACTTGAACTGATCCACTTCCTCAAGTAACTCTCCATTCAACATGACATTCAACCTCGCACCACCTTCCCTTCTCGTACATCTCATAACCTTACTCTTACCCACAACAGCTCTCAATTTCCTTCTCTCACACACCCTTCCAAATTCTGTCACTAATCGGCCAAGCTTCTCTTCCACGTCTGCAACCAGTACAGTATCATCCGCAAACAACAACTGATGTACCTCCCATTCATTGTCATTCTCGTCCACCAGTTTCAATCCTCGTCCAAGAACTTGAGCATTCACCTCTCTCACCACTCCATCAACATACATGTTAAACAACCACGGCGACATCACACATCCCTGTCTCAGCCCCACTCTCACCGGAAACCAATCGCTCACTTCATTTCCTATCAGAATACATGCTTAACTACCTTTGTAGAAACTTTTCACTGCTTGCAACAACCTTCCACTACTCCATATAACCTCATTACATTCCACATTGCTTCCCTATCAACTCTATCATACGCTTTCTCCATATCCATAAACGCAACATACACCTCCTTAGCTTTTGCTAAATATTTCTCGCATATCAATACTACTACTACTACTACTACTACTACTACTACTACTACTACTAATAATAATAATAATAATAATAATAATAATAATGATTACGACAAAAACAACAACAGAAACAACAACAACAACAACAAAAATAATAAACATGATAATGATACTACTACTACTACTACTACTACTAATAATAATAATATAAAATAACACTAATAATAATAATAATAATGATAATAATAATAATAATAATAATACTGTAAAAATTCCAAATATTTCAAAACAGCTGCAATAATCTTTTGTATGGATAAAGAATATACTTAATTCATATTACTTTCAGCTAAGCTTTTTCTTTCATTACAGGGATTATATCGAACAGATCTGTCGATTTTTACCTCCTCAAGAACTACCTGAGAATAGTGACCTTCAACCTGATAATTTGCAAGAGTCCTTGAATGACATCAATGAACTCTTGGAGAGATACGAAGAAATACGGCGGAAGGAGAGTAAGAACTTATCTCTCTCTCTCTCTCTCTCTCTCTCTCTCTCTCTCTCTCTCTCTCTCTAGACAATACATATAAACCTACTTGCATTTATAAATTTATCTCAAATATTCAAGGCCTGAACTCACACTAAACTAATTCTCTCTCTCTCTCTCTCTCTCTCTCTCTCTCTCTCTCTCTCTTTTAGTAGAAAATATATATAAACCTACTTGCATTTATAAATATCTGTCAAATATTAAAAGGCTGAACTCACACTAAAGTAATTCTCTCTCTCTCTCCTCTCTCTCTCTCTCTCTCTCTCTCCCTCTCTCTCTCAGCAGACAATATATATAAACCTACTTGAAATTATAAGTTTCTCTAAAATATTGAAAACCTGAACTAACACTAAACTAATTCGCTCTCTCTCTCTCTCTCTCTCTCTCTCTCTCTCTCTCTCTCTCCTCAGTAGAAAATATATATAAACCTACTTGCATTTATCAATATCTGTCAAATATTAAAAGGCTGAACTCACACTACATTAATTCTCTCTCTCTCTCTCTCTCTCTCTCTCTCTCTCTCTCTCTCTCTCAGTAAACAATATATATAAGCCTACTTGCATTTATAAATTTCTCTCAAATACTAAAAGCCTGAACTCGAACTAAATTAATTCTCTCTCTCTCTCTCTCTCTCTCTCTCTCTCTCTCTCACTCAGTAGACAATATATATTTACCTAATTGCATTTATAAATTTCTCTCAAATACTAAAAGCCTGAACTCACACTAAACTAATCTCTCTCTCTCTCTCTCTCTCTCTCTCTCTCTCTCTCTCTCAGTAGACAATATATATGTACCTAATTGCATTTATAAATTCATCTCAAATACTAAAAGCCTGAACTCACACTAAACTAGTCTCTCTCTCTCTCTCTCTCTCTCTCTCTCTCTCTCTCTCTCTCAATAGACAATATATATAAACCTACTTGCATTTATGAATGTCTCTCAAATATTAAAAGCCTGAACTTACACTAAACTAATTCTCTCTCTCTCTCTCTCTCTCTCTCTCTCTCTCTCTCTCTCAGTAGACAATACATATGAACCTACTTGCATTTATAACTTTCTCTCAAATATTAAAAGCCTGAACTCACACTAAACTAGTCTCTCTCTCTCTCTCTCTCTCTCTCTCTCTCTCTCTCTCAACGGAAGATGAATATAAGCCCATATATAATTTTCTCTCAAATATTAAAAGCCTGAACTTACACTAAACATATCTCTCTCTCTCTCTCTCTCTCTCTCTCTCTCTCTCTCTCGGGCAGATAAATATATGACCATATACAAATTTCTCTCCAATATTAAAAGCCTTGATTCACACTAAAAGCTTCTCTCTCTCTCTCTCTCTCTCTCTCTCTCTCTCTCTCAAGGGCAGATAAACATATGACCATATACAAATTTCTCTCAAATATTAAAAGCCTTGATTCACACTAAAAGCTTCTCTCTCTCTCTCTCTCTCTCTCTCTCTCTCTCTCTCTCTCTTTTAATGGCAGATAAATATATGACCATATACAAATTTCTCTCAAATATTAAGAGCCTGAACTCACACTAAACGCTTCTCTCTCTCTCTCTCTCTCTCTCTCTCTCTCTCTCTCTCTCTTAATGGCAGATAAATATATACTCATATATAAATTTCTCTCAAATATTAAAAGCCTTAACTCACACTAAACCCTTCTCTCTCTCTCTCTCTCTCTCTCTCTCTCTCTCTCTCTCTCTCTCTCTCAAAATAGAAATATTTTGATACAAGGAGAGTGATTCGTTGTTATTTTACCTTAATAATATAAGTGGATTGTATTTCTCATGTTGAATATTCGTTTAATCTTTAATTATAATAAACGATATCGGCGTCAATGACCTTCGATGTCAGGATGCCAGAGAACTTCAAATCATTCATTCATTCATTCATTCATTCATTCATTCATTCCAGGACTGACCTCGGCACGGCGACTGGGAGAGCTCTTTCATACTTCTCGCGAACAGGGCAAAGTTTCCATTAGAGTTGATATTGGAACTGCTTTCTCATCGCACGGTAGGTCTTATGAACAGGTCTTCCTGCATTGAAACTCCTGTGACAGCATTGAAAAGGCTTAAAACTTAATATAATCCGATAATCTGACCTGTAATTTCTTATTACAAGGTCATTCTACAACAATTCAAATTTCTATCACAAGCTACATTTATTATGCCCTGAGATTTTCTTATTACAAGCTCACTTTACAATAATATGACCAGAGATTTCGTATTAAAATCTCACTCTACAACGATGAATATGACCTGAATTTTTTTTTATTACACTATTAGTATGACTGGAGATTTCTTATTACAATCTCTCTCTACAAACAATTAATATGACCAGAGGTTTCCCATTACAAGCTCACTTTACAGCAATTAATATGACTGGAGATTTCTTTTTACAAGCTCACTTTACAGCAATTAATATGACCTGAGATTTCATATTACAAGCTTATTCTGCAACAATTAATGTGACCAGAGGTTTCGTATTACAAGCTCACTCTGCAACAATTAATGTGACCAGAGGTTTCGTATTATAAGCTCACTCTGCAACAATTAATATGACCAGAGGATTTCCATTAGAAGCTCACTCTCCAGCAATTAATATGACCAGAGGATTTCCATTAGAAGCTCACTCTCCGGCAATTAATATGTACTGAGATTTCATATTATAAGCTTCCCCTACAACAATTAATGTGACCAGAGGTTTCGTATTACAAACTCATTGAACAACAGTGAATATAATCTGAAATTTCTTATGATAAGTTCCCTCTGCAACAATTTAGCTCAATTACTACAGCATCATCCTTAACCAACGTTAAAACTCCACTAAATCAATTCTAAGAGAATGTTATTCATGTAAACAAAAGATTGTACGATGCTGATTTGAATTATATCTCGCTCTTTAGAATGTTTAATGTATATTAATTACATTTTGATGTTCATCTTTTTAGTGTGTGATAATAAGGCTACTTGTCCTTCCTGCCAGAAAGAACAATCTGCTTTAATTCAGAGGTAAGTTAACCCTTTTAGATTGACTGTTTAACCAAACATGAGTGTTGAATACATATTGATACAAATTTCATTAAGAAAATTATTAATGGAAAAGAAGAGCATTTTAGAGAGTAGTTTTAATTAACTGAAAACTGGCCTTTGATCGTGATATCTTCAAATGCCTTGTTAAATATTACCTCTTTTTTTTTCTTTTCTTTTTTTGTGCTAAATATTGACATAAATATTCTGTTTTGGGTATAATAGCAGCATGTTCTTCATCTCTCTTCGGAGACATATTACTAATATTTTTCCTTTAAGACCATAACTTTATTCTAATTTGCTACTTCTCTTACTAATGCTTTTGTTTTTATAACATAATTGCCTCCACCAACTAAGTTGAAAGGAAGTTATTTTTTTCACCCCTGTTAGCGAGTTTGTTTGTGAACAGCTTCCTGGCTGCAATTTTAATCGTAGAGTAACGAAACTTGCAGGGATTAACTGTTATGTAAATAGCTGGAAATTAATGAATTTTGCAAGGTCAAGGTCAAAGGTCAAGGTCCCGATCAAGCAAAATGTCCAATTCCCGTAACCAGCTATAAGTTTGCACATCGTTGTCACAGATATTTTAAACTTGGCTCCTATTTCAGTGTAAGAAAATCCACGCCATTTAATACATGTTAAGGTCAATGGTCAAGGTCAAGGTTGAGAAAAAGGTCGAGAAATAAGTTGCCTCGGTAGGGTCTGCTCTCTACCAAGTGCCCCTCTAGTTATAGTTGTTTTTTTTTCACTTTTTTTCTAATTATGGTAATATTCATGGTTGTAACAATTGACATGTGTTTCTTATTCGTTTAATTTGATGGTATCGCTAATCATAATCATAATGATACACATTAGAGGTCCCCCCCCCCTCTCTCTCTCTCTCTCTCTCTCTCTCTCTCTCTCTCTCTCTCTCTCTCTCTCTCTCTCACTTTTTTTTCGGTCATTGCTCTCAATTCTTTTATATCCTCACACAGTGGTTGTTAATTCATCAAACTTATACATTTTAGAATCTACTCTTCTTCACCCAGCGCTTGTTAATTCATCAAACTTATTCATTTTAGCTTCTACTTATCTACATTCAGTGGTTAGTAATTCATTAAAATTATTCATTTTAAAATCTACTTAACTTCACTCAGTGGTTGCTAATTCATTAAACTCATTCATTTTAGAATCGACTTATTTCCACTCAGTGGTTGCTAATTCATCAAACTTATTCATTTTAGCTTCTACTGATCTTCCCTCAGTGGTTGCTAATTCATCAAACTTATTCATTTTAAAATCTGCTTATCTTCACTCAGTGAATGCTAATTCATCAAACTTATTCATTTTAAAATCTGCTTATCTTCACTCAGTGGATGCTAATTCATCAAACTTATTCATTTTAAAATCTGCTTATCTTCACTCAGTGGATGCTAATTCATCAAACTTATTCATTTTAAAATCTGCTTATCTTCACTCAGTGGTTGCTAATTCATCAAACTTATACATTTTAGAATCTACTCTTCTTCACCCAGCGCTTGCTAATTCATCAAACTTATTCATTTTAGCTTCTCCTTATCTACATTCAGTGGTTAGTAATTCATTAAAATTATTCATTTTAAAATCTGCTTATCTTCACTCAGTGGTTGCTAATTCATTAAACTCATTCATTTTAGAATCGACTTATTTCCACTCAGTGGTTGCTAATTCATCAAACTTATACATTTTAGAATCTACTCTTCTTCACCCAGCGCTTGCTAATTCATCAAACTTATTCATTTTAGCTTCTTCTTATCTACATTCAGTGGTTAGTAATTCATTAAAATTATTCATTTAAAAATCTGCTTATCTTCACTCAGTGGTTGCTAATTCATTAAACTCATTCATTTTAGAATCGACTTATTTCCACTCAGTGGTTGCTAATTCATCAAACTTATTCATTTTAGCTTCTACTGATCTTCACTCAGTGGTTGCTAATTCATCAAACTTATTCATTTTAAAATCTGCTTATCTTCACTCAGTGGATGCTAATTCATCAAACTTATTCATTTTAAAATCTGCTCATCTTCACTCAGTGGTTGCTAATTCATTAAACTCATTCATTTTAGAATCGACTTATTTCCACTCAGTGGTTGCTAATTCATCAAACTTATTCATTTTAGCTTCTACTGATCTTCACTCAGTGGTTGCTAATTCATCAAACTTATTCATTTTAAAATCTGCTTATCTTTACTCAGTGGATGCTAATTCATCAAACTTATTCATTTTAAAATCTGCTTATCTTTACTCAGTGGATGCTAATTCATCAAACTTATTCATTTTAAAATCTGCTTATCTTCACTCAGTGGTTGCTAATTCATTAAACTCATTCATTTTAGAATCGACTTATTTCCACTCAGTGGTTGCTAATTCATCAAACTTATTCATTTTAAAATCTGCTTATCTTCACTCAGTGAATGCTAATTCATCAAACTTATTCATTTTAAAATCTGCTTATCTTCACTCAGTGATTGCTAATTCATCAAACTTATACATTTTAGAATCTACTCTTCTTCACCCAGCGCTTGCTAATTCATCAAACTTATTCATTTTAGCTTCTCCTTATCTACATTCAGTGGTTAGTAATTCATTAAAATTATTCATTTTAAAATCTGCTTATCTTCACTCAGTGGTTGCTAATTCATTAAACTCATTCATTTTAGAATCGACTTATTTCCACTCAGTGGTTGCTAATTCATCAAACTTATACATTTTAGAATCTACTCTTCTTCACCCAGCGCTTGCTAATTCATCAAACTTATTCATTTTAGCTTCTTCTTATCTACATTCAGTGGTTAGTAATTCATTAAAATTATTCATTTAAAAATCTGCTTATCTTCACTCAGTGGTTGCTAATTCATTAAACTCATTCATTTTAGAATCGACTTATTTCCACTCAGTGGTTGCTAATTCATCAAACTTATTCATTTTAGCTTCTACTGATCTTCACTCAGTGGTTGCTAATTCATCAAACTTATTCATTTTAAAATCTGCTTATCTTCACTCAGTGAATGCTAATTCATCAAACTTATTCATTTTAAAATCTGCTCATCTTCACTCAGTGGTTGCTAATTCATTAAACTCATTCATTTTAGAATCGACTTATTTTCACTCAGTGGTTGCTAATTCATCAAACTTATTCATTTTAGCTTCTACTGATCTTCACTCAGTGGTTGCTAATTCATCAAACTTATTCATTTAAAAACCTGCTTATCTTTACTCAGTGGATGCTAATTCATCAAACTTATTCATTTTAAAATCTGCTTATCTTCACTCAGTGGTTGCTAATTCATTAAACTCATTCATTTTAGAATCGACTTATTTTCACTCAGTGGTTGCTAATTCATCAAACTTATTCATTTTAGCTTCTACTGATCTTCACTCAGTGGTTGCTAATTCATCAAACTTATTCATTTTAAAATCTGCTTATCTTTACTCAGTGGATGCTAATTCATCAAACTTATTCATTTTAAAATCTGCTTATCTTCACTCAGTGGTTGCTAATTCATTAAACTCATTCATTTTAGAATCGACTTATTTCCACTCAGTGGTTGCTAATTCATCAAACTTATTCATTTTAGCTTCTACTGATCTTCACTCAGTGGTTGCTAATTCATCAAACTTATTCATTTTAAAATCTGCTTATCTTTACTCAGTGGATGCTAATTCATCAAACTTATTCATTTTGAAATCTGCTTATCTTTACTCAGTGGATGCTAATTCATCAAACTTATTCATTTTAAAATCTGCTTATCTTCACTCAGTGGTTGCTAATTCATTAAACTCATTCATTTTAGAATCGACTTATTTTCACTCAGTGGTTGCTAATTCATCAAACTTATTCATTTTAGCTTCTACTGATCTTCACTCAGTGGTTGCTAATTCATCAAACTCATTCATTTTAAAATCTGCTTATCTTTACTCAGTGGATGCTAATTCATCAAACTTATTCATTTTAAAATCTGCTTATCTTCACTCAGTGGTTGCTAATTCATTAAACTCATTCATTTTAGAATCGACATATTTCCACTCAGTGGTTGCTAATTCATTAAACTTATTCATTCCAAAATCTACTTATCTTCACTTAGTGGCTGCTAATTCATCAAACTTATTCACTTTACAATGTATTTGATTTTTTCATTGCTAGATCTGTAATGTTATCAGTAATTTATTACTTACAAAATGTATTTTTATCCAAAATTATATTTGATAGAATTTTCGAAGAAATTTTGTTTGTAATTTGTCAATCCTTCCTTTATGTAGTTTCTATCCTTTTTAGAATATTTGATCATTTATCAATGCTACCAATATTTGAATTGGAAATTCGTTGGTCCAAAATCTAATTTCCATAAATTATGCAATGCACTGCTCTATTGTCATTTTCTTAAGTATAGGGTTAAATGGTTGCCTTTCGTATACGGAATACTTCGCTTTTACTCACAATATATTTTATTATTACTCGGGATATATTTTGATTTTGCTCTTGAAGGTCTGGTAGACCAAATATTGGCTTCTGTGTATCAATCAAGTCTGTCTTCTTAAGGCATTTGGCTTCAAGCTGAAAATTTTCGTTCGACTACTGGACTGGCTGCCTTGGTTAACTGTCTCTTCCAGGGTCTGGTCTACTGGGGTTCGGCCAGACAGATTTGAATTACCTAGCTGAACTGAAAAACCTTCGCCAAGAAAATATCTGTGAAACTCGGGTTACTTGCTCTCTAAAGATGCCAACTGCAAGATGTACACTGAGATTTCTCTCTCCCAGTTGTTTTTATCAGCATCAAAGCATCATGCCAGCCAATCACCTTCTGGGTCTTCCGCTATTGAGCCAAGCATAATTTCTATTAGATATAAATAGAGCATCCAGAATCCAGTCAACTGTTCTTTGTTGTACTTCAGTTCATCCTAATAGATACTGGAAAAATGAGAAAATTTTCAACATATTATCCAGGTACAAAACATAGTTAGATGCACATGAATTTCCACACAAGTCATCAATTGACTTAAGACCTACATTGATATTTTGTTGTTCTTATCTGTGTTTGATCTCTACCAACCATTCTAAAATTCCTGACCAAGCAAACCTCATGAAAGATTCGTAGACCACTGTCTTCAAGGACCTTTGCTCTTAGGATCCCAGATAATTTCTAATAATATCCTTTTATACTTTCATATTCTTTTAAGAACAAATGGGTCTAAGCAATAAGATTTACAAGAATATAAATCCTGATGGATGTCAGCAAAATTGTCATTATCCAAGGTTCCAATGCCAGTCCCTCTAGCCAAAATTCCGGAACCTAGTCCAACCCATTGTTGGAGAGAGACACAGTTCTTTATTTTCCCTTTTGAATCGGGTAATATTTGGAAGTATAAAGAAGTTACGAGTGAATTTTGAACAAAACTTTCACTTCTTTATATGTAAACCATTTTTATCGCGTCTTTATTTACAATCACTGGTTTGTCATAGTTTTTTTTTTTTTCATTCTTTTTCTAAATGATGCAAAGGATGATTTGACGACAACGTTTCTGCTCATGGTGTTTATTGCAGATGAGTTTTCTGGGGTTTTTTGTTCAGAAAATTTGAGAAATTTATCTTTTCAAATTGATACGAGCATATGGTATTCATTATTTTTTTCACAAAAGTAAGATAGATTAAGTAAGTTCGTCCTTTTTCCTCATTATCATAATATCATGAATGTTTTAAATTATTGAAAGTGAGTATTTTCATAATATTTCTATTCACAACTCTTCTTCAGGTTCAAAGGCGGTCCTTATTCATCATCGGCTCTAAACCTCTCGGAGACCAGTACTCGTCAGGAGTATACAATAGATGGTGAATCTTGTGAGTATCTAAAATTGTTTGCAGATCTCTTTTACTCGTTTTCCCTCATTAAAAATCAATAAAGGAAACTAAATCGAGAATGAAACTTAAGGATGTTAGATTAATATATTGTTTTAGATCGATCTAATGATAGACTAGTCATTTTTTTTTTAACGAAGCGCATTTGCACTGACTCGTAGCGGTGCCCTTTTAGCTCGGAAAAGTTTCCTAGTCGCTGATTGATTAGAATTATCTTGCCCAACCAATCAGCGACCAGGAAACTTTACCGAGCTAAAAGGGCACCACTGCGAGTGGTGCAAATCTGCCTCGCTAAAAAAATTGACTATAGATAGATACACGGTAGAAAAATCAATAAAGGAAACTAAATCGAGTATGAAACTTATGGATGTTAGATTAATATATTGTTTTACATCGATCTAATGATAGACTAGATAGTTATATCGTAGTAAAATAAGGTTTTCCTTTTGAAACCACATATTTCCAGAAATCAAACCTTTTTTTCTAAATTCACTCCCAAAATATTCTTTATCTCTACCCATAAAACTATGAAAATTCCTTTCTTTTCCTTTCAGTTTCCTTTGAATTAAAATTTCCTAGCACAGCCATTCTTTCAGATTTTCCAAAACCAGTCAGGCAGAGAGGCAGATTTTTTAAAAAGATTATTTTTCACTCTTAATTTTTTTCCCAGTTTATTAAAGGCAGATCTATAGATTTCCTAAGCTACTTATCCTTTTTTTTTCACAAGGACAGTGAGGTTGCTGACAGTATCTTGCTCAAAATCCCAACTTGCGTTTGTGAGTCAAAAACATTTCCAGTAGACTACCGTAACCCATTCAATCCTAAGCCTAAGACATGTGCTCTTTCACCTACCTACAGTCTTCCTGACACTACATGGGCTAACCCTTTCTTATCCCTAGACCTTTCAGTTACCCCTAGCACAATCAGTCGTTGTCATTCTTACTTCCCAAGTGTCAAATCGTCCACCTCTCTCCTTTTGAATAAATTAGCTACCAAACATTTCTTGCCTGCATTTCAAAACCCTAACACTGGGTACTTTTTCTTCTCTAGCTATGTTATGTAAGCATAATGCCGTATTTAAGGCTGCAAACCTTATAACCCAAATTATTTAGATACGCTCTCCAGACAGAGGGGCGAGGATGCAGTTATTTTCATTTTGCCGTACCCTTTTGGTGAAAATTTTTATTTCCTTCGGCCTCTGAAGAACTCATCAGGCCATTCACTGTCATGAGGAACAATATAGCTTCACCCCAAACCATTGCCACTTCTTAGGGCATCAGTGTTCAGGTTGTACCCTTTAATACCACCCTACAACAATACTCAATAAACTAAGATAAGTAGAGGCTCATCCGTCACTAAGATGGATGTAATTTCCCCCAATGGGTCCACAGACCCAATACTGAACAAGGCAGGAGATAGATGTCACCACTGATATGGCAACAATTAATTTCACTTATGCCGACGACTCTTCCATCCTCACCCCTTGATGAATTGATAACATGGCAGGAGATGGATGTCACCACTGATATGGCCACAATTAATATCACTTATGCTGACGACTCTTCCATCCTCACCCCTTGATGAATTAATAACAAGGCAGGAGATGGATGTCACCACTGATATGGCAACAATTAATTTCACTTATGCCGACGACTCTTCCATCCTCACCCCTTGATGAATTGATAACATGGCAGGAGATGGATGTCACCACTGATATGGCCACAATTAATATCACTTATGCTGACGACTCTTCCATCCTCACCCCTTGATGAATTAATAACAAGGCAGGAGATGGATGTCACCACTGATATGGCCACAATCAATATCACTTATGCTGACGACTCTTCCATCCTCACCCCTTGATGAATTAATAACAAGGCAGGAGATGGATGCCACCACTGATATGGCCACAATTAACGTCACTTATGCTGACGACTCTTCCATCCTCACCCCTTGATGAATTAATAACAATTTATACTGATTTTATGATAGATGATTAATTAACTTTTTTTCTTTAAGAAACTCTGTCCGTTTGCATATTCTCTAGAAATTTTATAGTGAATATCTTATGAGTTCCTTGGACAGTAACGAGCTTGTACTGGAATGTTTCTTAATTGTTTTCCACCCTTGATGTGAGGTCGTTCTGGAGCTCATGGGATAATTGAGAGTAGTTCAAATCGATCAACTGTAAAAAAATATAAATAGCAATGTATTTCTTCGCTCTACCTAGAACTCGTGAAATTTAATTGTGAATAATAGGTATAGTTTTAATTTGAATAATTCTTATACTGAAAATTTTTGGGTAGTTTGTAGCGCTACGGCCAAGCGTCCTAATTTGCTTATTATCACTCCGACTGTTATCTTGTATAGAATAAAAACGTTTGGAAATGGTCTACGGATCTTAAATATGTTGTGTAAGGGGGGGTCCCGGAGGGGCGCAGCCCCCCTGGGTAAGGACACGGCTTTTAGCATAGGTTAGGTGGGTTTTTTAAGTTAGCTTTTCCCTTCGTACTCGTAGGTAAGTAAACTGTTGTGTAAGGGGGGGGGGGGGCCCGGGGGCCTGGGTAAGGATACGGCTTTTAGCTTAGGTTAGGTTGGTTTTTTAAGTTAGCTTCTCCCGCCAAAATCGTTTTTAGAACGACGGCCACAGTTCAAAATATTCCCGTTTTCTACGGGATCTGGCCATCACCCTACAAACGCTCCAAATTTTTTCTTGCTTTTTTTTTTACAAAATTGTTATTTCGCCAATCTTTTTATTTAAATCTTTTATAAACCTTATTTTGTACCTTTTTTCCTAAGATAAAAAAAATATCATAATAATTATTATTATAAATATTACTGTTATAATTTACACTGCACCTCTAAAAGTAAGACATGTTAGGCAAACGATTTGCTTGTGTACAAATTACATATGTAATGTCTCTATAATCTCTTATTTTAATTTCCAGGTGAGGACATAACTGATATATTAAATGAAGACGGCTTTATCAGAGGTTGGAAACGGACAACATGTTGATGTCATATGCTGTGTATCCTCAACAGGTTACATTCGAAACTGAAAGACTCCATATTGTGTATATCTGAAGATTGTCTCTATTACTGGGTGCAGGTTTTCTTCAAAATACTTGTGAAAATAAAAACACTTCCTCATCAAGAATCATGATCATCAAGATTATGAATGAATCAGAAGTAATAGTTATAAATTAGTTGGTATGTCTAAATGGTATGTCACTGTCGTACCAGTTTCCTGGACAGGGTTTGATTCCTCCGCCGGCCAGAAGCTGTAATCTTTGAGTTGATTCCCACTTGGGTCTCTGATCCTGATATATAAAAGATAATCCAGATATTAATTTAGTAAAATATATGGCTTATTTTAATATATGTGTACATATAATACACATTTACATCATCATCATCATCATCATCAACCATAACTAGTCCACGGCAGGATAAAGGCCTCGGACAAATTCTTCCACTCCGGTCTGTTTATGGCCTTTCTATGCCAGTCTAAATCCGCAATTTTTTAAGTTCGTCCTTCCATCGTCTTCTCTTCCTTCCCTTGCTCCTTTTGCAATCTCTTGGGCCCCATTCTGTTGTTCTTAGTACCCATCTTTATTCTGTCATTCTTATTATATTGGCCTGCCCATGTCCACTTCTTACATGTTGTTAGGATATCTTCTACTTTAGTTTACACACACACACACACACACATATATATATATATATATATATATATATATATATATATATATATATTTATATACAGTATATATGTATATATATACATATATATATATAAATATATATATATATGTATATATATGTATATATATATATATATATAAATACTTATATATGTATATATATAGTATATATATATATATATATATATATATATATATATATATATATATATATATATATATATATATATATATATATATCGACATGGGCAGCACATATAAGGAGAATGACAGTTAATAGATGGACATTAAGAACAAGGAATGGGTCCCCTAGAGACTGCAAAAGAAGCAGGTAGGAGGAGCAGATGATGGATTGACGAACTAAGAAATTTTATGGGTAAAGACTGGCATAGAAAGACCATAAACAGACGCAAGTGGAAGGACATGTCTGAGACCTTTGTTTTGCAGTGGACTAGTAATGGCTGATGATATATACTGAGTATATATATACATACATACATACATATATAATGTATATATATATATATATATATATATATATATATATATATATTATATATATATAATGGGTTATGTATATATATATATAATGGGTTATGTATATATATATATATATATATATATATATATATATATATGTATATATATATACATACTAGATAAATATTTGCATGTACACGTATGCAAGTATGTATACATATAAGTGCAAGTATGGTTATGGGTATACACTCTTATACACACATATATATTATATGTATATGTATTTAAATATATATATATATATATATATATATATATATATAAAGTGAAATAAAACATGATATATATATATATATATATATATATATATGAATGTATATATATACATATATATGTATCTGATATATACACACACACACACACACATATATATATATATATATATATATATATATATATATATATATATATATATATATACATATATATCATATTTTATTTCACTTTACCTTTTTGTTTGATTTTATGTCATTTAGTATACATTTTGACTAACCCTTTCAATCACAGGACAACTAAGTTCATATGGTTTGGTAAGTTAATCTCATTATATCTCATTTTACCTTTTTGTCTGATTTTTTAGTATTTGTTATTTAATGTACGTTTTGACTAACCCTTTAATTAATGGGATAACCAACTTCATTTTGTTGTATGTTATTTTCATTACATTATACTTTACTTTTGAATTAACCCTAAGGTATAGTTTATACATCATTTAGCTTTTCACATAATGATAAGGTGGCCTTACAAAGATGGTGTAGGTTTTGTGAATAAATATACAAGATAGGTTAGTCAACAACGGTTTTGATTATATTCCTATTCTAATTTTATGTATTTTACAAATGGTATTAAGTATATTTTATTATCAGGTAAGCCTCTAATATAAAAAAAAAAAATAAATTGGAAGGTTCCCTTTCCATTTTCATTGTATATAATGTTGAATTAAACAATCATTCTAAGGTAAACCCCTCACGTACACTCTAGAACACCTCAACCTATACCTCAGGCTCTTACATTATTGTTGTTACGCTATCGTTCAGCAATTTCCGTTTGGGTGTACTACCCCGTGCTAGGTGTAGGACCTAAAAACTTTACTTACTTTACTTTAATGCTGCTTGTCTGGTCCTGTACAGCAGGCGAACCCTACTCTCTACAGGACATCCACGGTCGTTTTGCGATGTTCATTCGGGAGCATTTAACATTTCACAAAATGTATTGTTCGCTTTACTGTTTGATCATCACTGTCAAAACACTCGCGGAATAAGAAAGTCTCCAGTTTCCTCTTGAAAGCCTTAATATCTTCAATCATTCGAATGTCTCGTGGGAGTGTATTGTATAGTCTCAGGGCAGCATGGTATTGATGCTGACAATTCCAATATTGAGAAATCTCTGAACTTAAAACTGACGTTTGACGAACCGTAATTATCGACGGTTCCCGACTTTTGATGTGCGGGTGTTGCCACTCCAATCCCCCAGGTTAGGATCTAGATATTGTCTATGGGGAAGTCTTACTCCCAGAAGTCACTTAAAGGTCTCTACGAATGGCAGAGGCAAGGCACAGTGACATTGCCCTATCAAGCAGGACAATGCCCTACAGACCGACCATATTTACTTAAGATCAGCGTCCAAGCCTCCTCTCCACGCAAGCTAAGACAAGGAGGGCCAGGCAATGGCTACGGATGACTCAGCAGATAGGCCTAGAGGCTCCCTCAAACCCTCCATCCTTAGCTCGCAAGGATTTTGAGGTTGCAGCGACCAAAGAAACTAACGAGTTTGGGCGGGACTCTTAACCCCAGTCTGGCGTTCACCAGTCAGGGAGGTTACCACATAGGCCACCACACTTATGATTAAATTTTCTCACAACTTGGAAGATAGACACTTTATTGTCATCAGCAACCAAGGCCCCTCTTCACCCAAGCTAGGACCAAGGAGGGCCAGGCAATGGCTACTGATGACTCAGCAGATAGACCTAGAGGCTCCCCCAAACTCTCCATCCTTAGCTCACAGGGATTGTGAGGTTGCAGCGACCAAAGGAAGTAATGAGTTTGAGCGGGACTCTTAACCACAGTTTGGCGTTCACCAGACAGGGACGTTACCATATCGGCCACCACACTTATTATCAAAATTTCTCACAACTTGGATGATAGACACTTTTCAATATTTATCCTTTGCTGTGTATATTTCATCAGAAGAGTCTTGGGGCTTTAACCGGGCTCTAGTAAATGAAATCACCAGGAAGAAATTAATATATAAAAGGGATTTTGACGTAGGAAAAATCTATTTTGGGGCTCGACCCATGTCGTCCTGATGGAAGTTCCCTTCGGCGGCTTCCTACTGTATAATATTTCTGCGAGTGATATTAAGAGAGAATTACCGTCAGGTATCACGGGGTCCCAACCCCTGGAACGACTATCCGTAGACATCGTGTATAATCAGGGACATATCCTAAGATAACCATAGATATCTGCACCCCCAAGAGACTTTTCCCAGGTAATCCACTAAGGAGAAGGATAAGAGAGGAACCGTTGCATATCCTCTTTGATTTCAAGTTGACATTCCCGAAACACAACTTCCTCTCATTTACACCCTCCAGGTAAAAGCTCATGATTCCATTCCCTGTGTTACTTAAGCATCATAATCTGCCAATGCTCTATTTCTTTGTTACTTAAGCATCATAATCTGCCAATGCTCTTTCTTTGTTACTTAAGCATCATAATCTGCCAATGCTCTATTTCTTTGATACTTAAGCATCATAATCTGCCAATGCTCTATTTCTTTGTTACTTAAGCATCATAATCTGCCAATGCTCTATTTCTTTGTTACTTAAGCATCATAATCTGCCAATGCTCTATTTCTTTGTTACTTAAGCATCATAATCTGCCTATGCTCTATTTCTATCATTTTCTATCGCATTCATAGAAATAATTGCCTTCTCAACTGATATTTTTCTTACGTTTGAAGGAATAAAGTAATAATTATAAAGAAGTTTTATTATTATTATTATTATTATTATTATTATTATTATTATTATTATTATTATTATTATTATTATTATTATTACATGCTAGGTTACAACCCTAGTTGGAAAAGCCGGATGCTATAACCCCTAGGGCTCCAACAGGGAAAAGAGCCCAGTGAGGAAAGGAAAAAAGGAAAAGTAAAATATTTTAAGAAGAGTAACAACATTAAAATAAATATCTTCTATATAAACTATGTAAATTTTAACGAAACAAGAAAAAGATAAATCAGATATAATAGTGTGCCCCAGTGTACCCTCAAGCAAGAGAACTCTAACCCAAGACAGCGGAAGACCATGGTACAGAGGCTATGGCACTACCCAAGACTAGAGAAAAATGGTTTGATTTTGGAGTGTCCTTCTGCTAGAAGAGCTGCTTACCATAATTTAAGTTGTGGAATGATCTTCCTAATCGAGTAGTTGAATCAGTTGAACTTCAAAAGCTCAAACTTGCAGCAAATGTTTGTATGTTGAAAGCCTGACATGAGACGTTTTATAGCTTATATGTGAAATATCTGTTTTGATATTGTTACTGTTTTTTAAAATATCCTATTTTAATTATTCATTTTGTATCACATCGTTTATTTACTTCTTTATTTCCTTTCCTCAGTGGGCTATTTTTCCCTGTTGGAAATTTTGGCCTTATAGCATCTTGCTTCCCCAACTAGGGTCGTGGCCTAGCTAATAATAATAATAATAATAATAATAATAATAATAATAATAATAATAATAATAATTGTAGAGAAATAATGAACGACAATTATGTGAAAATATGGTAGAGAATAGAGTATATGTGGATGAGAGAGAGAGAGAGAGAGAGAGAGAGAGAGAGAGAGAGAGAGAGAGAGAGAGAGAGAGAGAGAGAGAGAGAGATTATATTAGTCACCCAAATTATCTATTACTTTCTATGAAACTATCTGACAGAAAACCAGCTTTAAAGGGATAACCATACCATTTGTTTCACCATATTTTCCATCAATTCTATGGATATTCTTTTGAACCGTGTCTGTGAATACTATTAAAAAGAGCCAAATGTTTATATTTTATTTTACTATAGATATAAACTTACTTTACCAAGATGCATAGTTAATAAGGTTTCACCATATTCGTATTATATATATTTTTCGGTAAATCTTACCAGAGTGTATTTTTATTAACGAAATAATTCTGATAATAAATCTTTTTAAGCAACTTTTCGCTGAAACAGAAGCTTTTGCCATAATATAATTACCTAATATCCAGTAGTCAAAGTAGACAGCTTTTTTTTATGCAATCCCAATATTAAGAATACATTTTTTTTAAGCATCTGGTCCTATATTCTATTCGTTTAGAAAAAAAAACCACTAGGACTATTTCTCTCACTTTCGCGCACACGCAACTGATTCATATTTAATTCAAATTGTCGAATTCACAACATCCATATACTAGTGTAAACGACCCGTCAGAAATGACGGCTAAATAATTAGATAGATACATACATACATATATATATATATATATATATATATATGTATATATATATATATATATATATATATATATATATATATATATATATATATATATATATATCCCTTTCAGAGTGGGATACCTTTCCATGGAGACAGGGTTTGTATATAGCCCTGATCAGCAAAGCTGTACTAGTCAGGGCCACCCATACTTTACTAGTTTGCTATGAGTGATCAAACTAAAGTCTCTCATCATTACCAACCTGCAGTGGCCAGCATGGTAACGAAAATGGCCCAACCCCAGACATGATTATGGATATGTCTGAGGCTTTTGTCCTGCAGTGGCCTAGCAATGGCTGCAATTGTTGTTACTGATTATATATATATATATATATATATATATATATATATATATATATATATATATATATATATATTTATAAATATATATATATATATATATATATATATATATATATATATATATATATATATATATATATATATGCTAAATTTTGCACATTTAGACATGTTTTTCATATTCAAATAAGCCATATATTATACTCCCCCTCATATCTGGATTCTCTCTGCACATCGGGATCAGAGACCCAAAGGGGAATCAACTTAAAGATAATAGTTTCTGGTCGGCAGGGGTATAAAACCCGGGTCAAAGAAACTGAGTGACAGTGACATAAGATCTAGCCACAAAGAGAGCTTCTCGGATCCGGGTTCGATTCCCTGGCCAACCAGGAGCTATTATCTTTGAGTTGATTCCCCCTTGGGTTTCTGATCCCGAGGTATAGAGACAGTCCATATATTAGGAGTGTAATATATATATATATATATATATATATATATATATATATATATATATATATATATATATGTGTGTGTGTGTGTGTGTGTATACATATATATATATATATATATATATATATATATATATATATATATATATGTGTGTGTGTGTGTGTGTGTGTGTGTGTGTGTAATAGTGCATATTAACAATTATCACAAACTTCCCTTCTTCAGACTGGCCAAAATATATTGTATTCAGAAAGTCTTTGGGGGGTAAGATTACTTGTACCTAATCACAAACATCAATATCAATAATTTTGTTTTGGTGGATATGTGTATGGGCTAATTAATAATAACGAAAAAGTAAATATATATCAATATATGGTAATGAAACATGAATAATCAAAATATTTTACTGTTTTTACTTTCCTCATTAGGCTACTTTTCCCTGTTGGACCCCTTAGGCTAACAGCATCTTGATTTTCCAACTAAGGTTGTTGCTAATAATAATAATAATAATAATAATAATAATAATAATAATAATAATATAATTTTTGGGTCAGGCCATGTCGTCCTGATGGAAGGTTCCTTTATTAGCTTCCTAAGGGTCTATATGACTACAGTAGATATTCCCAGAGAATTAAACTAAAGGTTTCACAGAATTCTAACTTCTGGTGCGAGTACCCTCAAGGTTTCCCTTTAGGATATTGTATAATAACAGGGGACGTATACTTGACATGCCACATAGCTATCTGCACCCCACATAGTGTTTACCCTTCGACGGGGAAGTTGGTGGCAAGATATGGGAGCAGCCGTTACAAAGTTCTCCTCCTCCGTTACTGTTATGGTACTCGGATGACGTCATAAACAACGCCATCTTGGCCTCCGTCTTGACTGACGTCTTAACCTCCCGCGTCCTCATTCCTTCTCTAGTAGCGTCTATGACCAGGTGTTTTTCCCAGTTGTTCGCTCTTTACTGCCAGCATGTCACAATCTTCAGCTTCTTCTGCCTCTGGAAAGTTGAGTACCATATTCGTATATTGTATAAATTAGTTCTGGCCGTAAACTAACGACTTTTTATCTTTAAATACCGTGTTTTGTGGCGGAGCTGTTGCCTAACCGGAGGCGTCCCTGACGCTGTTGTTCACTTCGCGTGCTTTATTTAGTTATCTAGAACAACTATCCAGGTTTCTTAACTAATTTCAGTATTAGTTATTTAGTCTTCATTGCTAGGAATTAGTTATATTATGCCGATAGTATTCTTTAATTTCGGCGAGTGTAGGTAGCCAAAATTATGACGCTAGAGTTGCTAGCTCAGTCCCCTAGGCTAACTAGCCTAGGCGTTTTAGTTTACTTTCATGCATGATATAATAAGTGTTCCTGGTGGTATTTTATTAAATGAAGATATTAGGCATTTATACATATAAGATTCAGTGATTGCCCATGGGTTTTTCTCCTTCTAGAAAGTATACAAGGGGTTTTGATGATCTTGGTAGTCAATTCCTTTGCCCTAACCTACGGCTAAGGGGCTTTTGTAAACTTTCACACCTCCCCGGTTACCTTTGCCTAAGGTAATCTCTCCTCCCTCTGAGGTAGCCTAGGCTACATCCTAGCCCTCCTTACCTTGAATGTACTCAAGTGAGGTTAGGCTAGGATTTTCTTTCCCTGTCCAGAGCCGTAGTTCATGAGCTTTGAGTTAGGGTCAGAACCTCAGAGTATCAGTCGTTTGCCCCAAGCTACCCTGAATGAACTCTCCTTTTGGTCTCCGCTGGATGGCAAAAGGGGGGGGGGGCTCTGCCCTCCCCCCTAGGCTACACCTGGTAGGGTTACGACCCCTTCCTCCCTGTGGTCTAGTGACTTGTCCTACGCCTGCCTTCTCCGGGCTAGGGGATATGCTTCCCCTAGCTTAGGTTAGGAGGACCCTGGGATTCTGTTTCTTTATAGTTTGGAATGGCACGACCATGCCGTTCTTTTACTGTACTAACCCACCCTAGGCTGGAGAATGTTCTCTTCCTATAGCTGGGATGGCGCTGGTACTGGAACAGAATCCCCTTTAGGGTGTCGGGGAAGGCTCCCACCAACCCCCACACTCCTTCACGGGACCCTTTCCCCTCCCCCTCTGTCATTTGGTGATAGCCTAGCCATCGCACCTCTGTCCACCGTCCTACAACTCGACCGAGTGCTGGCGGGTTGTGGGGTCGGCCCGGTCCTTTCGCCTGCTAGTCCGTGCTGCTTAGCTTCCCGCACATAGTTGAACTATGGGATAGCGTAACGACAGGTCGGTCTGCTGGCAGGAGACCTCCCTGCTATCTGAGTGTTCCTCAGTCCTCCCTTGGACCGCCACCCACAACCCTAGCTGACCGCCGGCTGAGTTGTGGCTGGATGGAAGCCTGACCACACTCTTCCTTCCATTTGAACCCTCCTTCTCAAGGAAGGCGAGGTTAGGGTAGTGAGCTGCCGCCCTTCCCTCTCCCTTCCTCTATGCTTTCTCTCTCTCTCAATCAAGTGCCAGTCCACCGGCGCACAACTCTGCCGGCAACAGCCGACAGCGTAGCCTAGGTCTCCTCCCGGTCTCAAAGATCGATGTCAGGGTAGGAGTACCTACAGCCGGTTGCCTGCCGGCTGCCGGCGGTTGCCGACATGTCGGTGATCTGCCATCAATTCCTGAGGTCGTCTCCCTTTCCCCGCCACATAGACTGATGGCTGGAAGGGGTTACCCTCAATCGGAGACCCGCCGGCACCCGGTGTGCCTCCGACGCGTCGGCAGGCTGCCGGCTCCACCTAATTCTAATATTACTTTAAGTTCATCATTATAGATTTCCATATACTCATGTACCCCTTTCTTCTATACAGGAGAAGTACATCCGGTATGAGAGCGCCTTCTGCAGCGTTCAGCGCTGTGACTTCTACGGCCACCTGGCATGCCGAACCCACGCCAGCTGCTCCGTCAACCAGGGATCTCTGAGGTACTGGGACCCGCAGGTGTGCACAGTCTGCAAGGACCTGCTCAATGAGGCGGTCGAGACTCCCCAGTCTGCAGAGTCAAGGGACATCGCTCATGAGAAACTACGCAAGTGTGGGTGCGTGGTTCCCAGAAGAACGACACGGGGCCCTATCTCCCCAGTGAGAAGATGAGAGCTATGCTCTTCCCTAAGGCATATGCGGATGCCGTCATCCCCAAACGTTTCGGACGCACTCCAGGACATCCATCTCGACGATGATGAAAGGATGACAGAGGTGTCGGACACCACCGAGAGGACCCTGATGGCCGAGGGTCGAGAAGAGGAACCTACAGAAGAAGAAGGTGCCCCTGTACCCTCTATCCCTTCCGTAGTCATCTCAGAACCAGTCCCCTCTACATCGTCCACTCCTATGCCCACAAGAGCGGACTACTCCATGGACAACTTCCGGGCCATGATAGCGGTCCTCGAGGAGAGGCTCCACAAGAGGGACGAGGACTTCAAAAAAGAGATCCTCCGTTTGACGAAGCAACCTCAGAAGAAGATCAATGTGAAGGACCTTCCAACCTGCTCTGTGACGAACCCATGGAGGCATGCCGATCACATGCCTATCACTAGTGGCAGGATCTTCGTGAATGACAAGCTAGGTGCCATCCCCTTTGAAGAGGTGGGATTCTGGCCTAGCTTTGAGGTGTACCCGGACTGCTACATTCGCCTGAAGTCTGAACCTGTTTCCAAGGAGGAAACCGATCCGAAGAAGGTAATTGTGTTTGACCAAGCGAAGGCTCAATCTCTGCTAGCCGGTTGTTTACAGGACAATGGCTACACCAACTCCGAGGTGCTAGCCCTGAACAAGAAACACCCATCTTTTCTTGCTCTAAACACCATGGTCTTCCCCTTCGCGGAGAAGTCCCTTCTAGCAGTTTTAAAGGCGGTGGAGGAAGGGTAATCCTGCCCTACATTAGAGGAATGTAGACCCTTCTCCCTCGCC
Organism: Palaemon carinicauda; assembly: GCF_036898095.1. Lineage (NCBI taxonomy): Eukaryota > Metazoa > Arthropoda > Malacostraca > Decapoda > Palaemonidae > Palaemon > Palaemon carinicauda. The sequence continues at coordinate 116,274,094 of NC_090725.1, read as the reverse complement.
CTACTTCCCGACAACAAGAACTGGAAGGACATCCAGTTAACTTTCTCTGTGGGAAAGTTGGAAGCCGACATCGCTGGATACCAGTTCAGTGAGAACCTCCCCAAGCTCTCCGAATATCTTTTTCGTCGGGAGCAGGACACGAAAGAGAGGCTGGCCACCTCCCTTTCCCTCCAGGTGCTCATGGAGACGATGGCTGGGGAACAGCGGACCCTAAGCATCTACATGGTCTTGGCCAAGACCCACCTCGCAACCCTTACGAAAGACTTCTATAGCTTCGTCAGTGCACGGAGAGCCTGGAGAGAGTTCGTGTTTGCAAATGCTACCGTAAAACACGAACCAAGGAAGCGGATTTCCTCCAATATCTGGGGAAAAGATCTCTTTCCCAATGACCTCGTGAAAGAGACCGTCGACAAGGCCGCCACAGAGAATCGGAACCTTCTCCAAAAGTGGGGCATGTCAGGCAAGAGGAAATCTTCTCAGGATGAGGGCCCCCAACCGAAGAAGAAATCCAACAAGCCAAGACCACAGCAGCGTCAGGCTAAACGTCAGCTTCCGGCAACTGGTACCCAAGCCGGTGGTGACTCAGTCACCAGCCTTCACGCCCGCCTACGAGAGGCAGTCGACTACCTTTCGTCCCAGAGGTAGAGGCACCGGCAGAGACTCCTCCCGACATCCCTCCAGAGGGAGAGGAGGAAAGGGAGCAAGCGGCCGAGGTGGTAAACCCTCAGGCAACTAGAAGCAATGAGATGCTTCCGGTGGGAGGAAGACTCCGCCTCTTTCAGGATCGTTAGACCTTCGATCCCTGGGCTCACAGCGTCATCAAGAACGGACTAGGATGGAGCTGGGAAACACCACCACCAGCTTTCCACCGATTCTTCCAACACTCCACCCCGTTCTGGAAGAATACGTCCAAGAGCTCTTGAAAAAGAAGGTGATCAAGAGGGTAAAGTCCATCAGGTTCCAAGGAAGACTATTCTCTGTTCCCAAGAAGGACTCCGACAAACTCAGAGTCATTCTGGACTTGTCCCCTCTCAACAAGTTCATGGTGAGCGACAAGTTCAAAATGCTGACTCTTCAACACATAAGAGCCCTACTGCCTCAAAATGCATACACAATCTCGATAGACATAGCGGATGCCTACTGGCACATTCCAATGAATCGCCAGACCTCCTCCTCAGGCTTCAAAGAAGACAGTACAGCTTCAGAGCCATGCCCTTCGGGCTAAACATAGCCCCAAGGATATTCACGAAACTCGCAGAGACGATCGTTCAACAACTACGCCTACAAGGCATCCAGGTGATGGCTTACCTGGACGATTGGCTGGTGTGGGCAGCATCAGAAGAAGAATGCTTGCAAGCTCCCACAAAGGTGATCCAATTCTTGGAATATTTGGGCATCAAGATCAACACCAAAAAGTCACGACTTTCTCCAGCTCAGAAGTTCCAATGGCTAGGTATCCATTGGGACCTTCAGTCACACAGTCTTTCCATTCCACTTAAGAAGAGGAAGGAAATAGCAAGATCTGTCAAGAGACTTCTCAAATCCAAACAGATTTCAAGACGACAACAGGAACGGGTGCTCGGCTCCCTTCAGTTTGCTTCAGTGACAGACCCAGTGCTAAGAGCACAGCTAAAAGATGCATCGGGAGTCTGGAGAAGATACGCATCAAACACTCGAAGAGATCTCATGAGACCTCTGCCGACCTGGTTACGATCACTCCTCAAGCTGTGGTCGGAGGCAAAAAATCTTAAAAGATCGGTACCTCTTCAATTACCCGCCTCCCTCGGTCGTTATCCATATGGACGCATCGCTAAAAGGATGGGGGGGGGGTCACTCCCATCAACGTCAAGTTCAAGGAACATGGTCTCCCCTATTCAAGACATTTCCCATCAACATCTTGGAGGCCATGGCAGTCCTTCTCACCCTGAAGAGGCTGTCCCCAGGTCCGTCAGTCCACATTTTACAGACCCTGGACAGCGACGTCGTGGTCAGATGTCTCAACCGTCAGGGCTCAAGATCGCCCCAACTCAACCAAGTGTTGCTGCCCATATTCCCCCTGGCAGAAAAGAAAAGATGGCACCTCTCAGCAGTTCACCTACAAGGATTAAGCAACGTGACGGCGTATGCTCTATCCAGGACAGCCCCGACGGAGTCAGAATGGTCCCTAGACGCAGACTCATTCCCTTTCTTCTCCCAAAAAGTCCCAGAACTGCAGATCGACCTCTTCGCAACGAGCTACAACAAGAAACTTCCTCGCTATGTGGCCCCATACGAGGTCCCCCGAGCGGAAGCGGTGGACGCCTAGTCCCTGGATTGGAACAGATGGACCAAGATTTACCTGTTCCCTCCACCTAACCCTCTACTAAAGGTCCTCACCAAGCTGAGATCCTTCCAAGGAATAGCGGCCCTAGTGGCTCCCAAGTGGCCCCAGAGCAACTGGTTCCCATTGATCCTGGAGTTACAACCCAAGCTAATTCCCCTGCCGGACCCAGTTCTAACCCAACAAGTTCAAAAGTCGACTGTCTTCGCTTCATCAAAGAAAACCCGAGACCTTCATCTCATGATTTTCTCTCCCGAGCCGCCAAGAAGAGGTTTGGGATCTCAAAGGAAAGCTTAGACTTCTTAGAGGAATATAAAACAAAATCTACCAGAAGGCAATACGAGTCATCTTGAAAGAAATGGGTGGCCTTTGTCAAGGCTAGAAATCCTACGGAAATATCAATGGATTTCTGTTTGTCCTTCTTCATTCACCTTCATGGACAAGGCTTGGCAGCCAACATGATTTCCACCTGCAAATCGGCCCTGACAAGACCCTTACTATATGCCTTTCAAATAGACCTGTCTAGTGACATTTTCGACAAGTTGCCGAAGGCATGTGCTAGACTCCAACCCGCATCCCCCTCCGAGACCCATCTCTTAGTCTCTTGACAGGGTGCTCCATTTAGCCTCAAGTTTGGACAATGAAACTTGCCCTCTGAAAGATTTGACTCATAAAGTGATTTTCTTATTTGCTCTAGCCTCGGGGGCCAGAGTGAGTGAAATTGTGGCATTATCAAGGGAAGAAGGCCAGATACAGTTCGCAGAAACAGGCGAGCTCACCCTCTTTCCTGACCCAACGTTTCTCGCTAAGAATGAGCTACCCACCAAAAGGTGGGGTCCCTGGAGAATCTGCCCTCTGAAGGCAGATATCTCCCTAGGCCCAGTGGAGAGCATAAAGGTCTATCTTCAAAGAACTTCGGACTTCGGCGGAGGACAGCTTTTTAAAGGGGAAACATCGGGTTCTGACTTTTCACTTAAACAACAAAGGGCGAAGATCACCTACTTTATTCGCAGAGCGGATCCTGACAGTCCCAGGAAAGTGGCCTCTTACATGAATTTCTTCCAGTCGATGGACTTCGAAAGTCTTCGATCATTCACGGGCTAGAAGTCTTCAAGAGTGTTCTTCAAACACTATGCGAAGCAGGTGCAAGAGTTGAAACGCTTCGTGGTAGCTGCAGGAAGTGTGATAAAACCTGCTGTTTAGTGCTGCGATGAACAGTGAGTTATATGGGACTGTAACTCTAAGGGTGTCTGTGTTGACCCTAGTGCGCAACATAGTGAAAATAGTGCCACCGAGTAACACTACAGACTGTTCTTATACTAAGGTGAAGTCACATAGACTAAAACACTTGTGCCACGTGTTCTAAACATGAAGTGTATATAAGACATTCTAGAAAGACTTTATAATTCCTATGGAATTAACGTGTGTGATGGCAAGTTTTCCTTTTCAGATACCACAACTATTTCTATTAATGTCCCAAGTCTATGTAACTAATTTGCATTCCATTACAATTTACATCTATTTATTTTATGTATGCTAATTCTTATTTATGCCCAAAGAAAAGAATTCGTTGTACTCGTGCGTCTTATTTCACCCTAATATTGTAATAAAATACTGTTTGAGTGTTTATGATATCCCTCTATACTGTATAAAAATATCTGAACAATGAAATACTATTGTTCATCCATTTATCCAAACTCATCTTGACTAAAGTAGGGGGCAGGAAGCGGTAACATAGTGCATGTTTATCTGAGGTGACATATACCAGTAATGTCACATGGTCTCTGGGGTCATTAGACCAAAGGAATATTGTCTATAAGTCGAAGGCACTACTGAGGGGAAAAATCCACGATACATTAATTTTCTGGTAAACTTCCATCAGGACGACATGGCCTGAGCCCAAAAAACGTCTATTTTTGGGTGAAATAGCCATGTCATCCTGATGGACCCACCCTTTTCTCTATTTAGGCCTTGGCAGGCTCCCTCCCAATCTTACTGTATCATGGGGCTGGCCTCGACGCCAGAAGGAATGAGGACGTGGGCGGTTATGACGTCAGACAAAATGGCGGACAAGATGGCGTCGTTTATGACGTCATCCGAGTACCATAACAGTAACGGAGTAGGAGAACTTTGTAACGGCTCCCTCCCATATCTTGCCACCAACTTCCCCTTTGAAGCGTAAACGCTATGTGGGGTGCAGATGGCTATGCGGTGTTTCAAGTATACATCCCCTGTTATTATACGATATCCTAAAGGGAAACCTTGAGGGTAATCGCGCCAGAAGTTAGAATTCTGTGAAACCTTTAGTTTAATTCTCTGGAATATCTACTGTGGTCATATATACCCTTAGGAAGCTACTGAAGGAACCTTCCATCAGGACGACATAGCTAGCTCACCCAAAAATAGATTTTTTGCTTCGCTCAAAATCTGTTTTCTGACCTCTGCCAAAGGTTAATGGAGTCTTCTATGACCTAGGATTTATCTGTGGTGAAAATTTCGTAAAAATTCGTCTAATAGTTTTGACGTAATCCTGTCCACAAACACACAGACAAATTAATGAATAAATAAACATAACCTCCTTTGCGGACGTAATGATAATATACTAATGAAATGAATACTAGGTAGAATATACCAAATTCCCCAAAAAATTATAAATAATTTTTTTTGAGAGAGATATATTGCAAACATGTCCCTAGCTATCATATGCTTCCTTTCCTCATTGGGCTATTTTCCCTCTTGGCACCCTTTTCTTACAGCATCTTCCTTTTCCAAATAGGGCTGTAGCTAATAATAATAATAATAATAATAATAATAATAATAATAATAATTACTCGAGTGCCATATGTGCATGAGATCATGGTGAGGGGTAGATGGAGATGGTTTAGCCATGCTCTTCGTACTCCCCAAGAGAGACGGTTTTATAAAACATTTAACTCTGCTCCACCATGTAGGAGAATAGTTGGAAGACCCAGGCCTACATGGCTGAGGACTATGAAGCACGAGGTGGGAGATGATGAATGGAAAAATATTGATCTAAAATCTCAAGATACAGACGACTGGCGAAATCTAACCGAGGCCCTTGTCATCAATAGGCGTAGGAAGAGTTGATCATGATGGTGACTGATGAAATGAATATTGGTAAAATACACCAAATTCACCCAAAACTATAAAAGATTTTTTCTTTTTCACGATATATTGCAAATATCAAGAGAAGTAGTATCATATATTTTCGACTTTACACCATCCAACCCTATACATTATCCCAACATATATTACACCTCTCCTGAAATACGAGTCAATTGTGTTTCCATTTCCTCATCCCCATGATTTATCTCGGGGCAATTTTGCCATTCATGGCCCATCGTTCGAACCTGCTACGGGCCCTTTGCTTCCTCATATTTTGCCTTATATCGTATAATGTAATATATTACGTTACGAAGAGGAAGATGCTTTCAGCGTTATCTGGGTCACAAGAAATTCTTCCCTTGCTCAGGCGTACTTAATTGGACCTTATAAACAAGATGGTATATATATATACATTCTCTCTCTGATATATATATATATATAATA
>NC_090725.1:116260704-116263204 GCF_036898095.1 Palaemon carinicauda | reverse complement strand
AAAAGCTACATTGGCTATGTAAGCTAGGCATTAGAAAACGCGTCTCTTATCTTATCATGGCTTCAACATGCTGCTCATGAGGCCTCTTTGAAATTTTATGACGAAGCTTGCTTGAGGACACACTCAGGCACAATATTCTATCTCATTTCACTTCCTCTTGTTATTTTGAAGTTTTTATAGTTTATTTATGAAAGATTTATTCTGAAGTGGTTATTGTTCTTAAACTTCTCTTGTAGTTTATTTTCTTACTTCTTTTCCTCACTGAACTATTTTCCCTGTTTAGGCCCTTGAGCTTATAGCATTCTGCTTTTCCAACTAGGGTGGTAGCTTGACAAATAATAATAATAATAATAATAATAATAATAATAATAATAATAATCCATGATTCAAGTGTTAAAGTATAAATGTGATCTCTGTGTTGTTTCATTCTAGAAGCCATTTCACACATCCCACTCTTGAGCGAAAGGATTTAGTATATATGAATACTGATTTGCATATAGTCCATCAAAATAATTGACCAGAATAAAAACTCATAGCTTTGTGCTTACGTTCACAGATACTGGGATACATTTTGTACATTTCAATGTTATGTTTTTCGATAGTATTTGATCACCAAGTGAACAGACCTTTCAAATATATGAACGTCCCCATTCATGCTGTATATTTTATTATATTGGCCATCCAGCTTAATCTCCAGTCATACTTTTGTTTTCATTACGTTGATCACCAAATTTAATTGACATTTCATTTCATTATTATTATTATTATTATTATTATAATTATTATTATTATTATTATTATTATTATTATTGTTAGCTAAGCTACAACCCTAGTTGGTAAAGAAGGATGCTAGAAGCCCAAGGGCCCCAACAGGGAAAATAGCTGTGAGGAAAAGAAACAAGGAAAAATAAAATATTTTAAGAACAGTAACATTAAAATAAACATTTCCTGTACAAATTATAAAAACTTTAACAAAACAAATGGAAGGAAAATAAGAAAGAATAGTGTACCCAAGTGTACCATCAAGTAAGAGAAATCTAATACAAGGCAGTGGAAGACCATGGTACAGAGGCTTTGGCACTACCTAAGACTAGATAACAATGGTTTGATTTTGGAGTGTCCTTCTCCTAGAAGAGCTGCTTACCATAGCTAAGGAGTCTCTTCTCATTTACCAGTTTTCATCTCCATTTTCTGAATTACAAAAAATGGTTCTATAAGAGAGTTGAGAAATAAGAAAAGGAAAATAACAACAATCTTTTACGAAATCGCTTTTTGTACTAAATACTGACTGGCTCTCGCAATATTGAGATGATTACGAGCACTGTCTTCAGTTTGTAATATGGAAATTCCCACACAAATTCTCGAACCATAATTATTATTATTATTATTATTATTATTATTATTATTATTATTATTATTATTACTAGCCAAGGTACAATCCTAGTTGGAAAAGCAAGATGCTATCAGCCCAAGGGCTTCAACAGGGAAAAATAGCCCAGTGAGGAAAGAAAATAAGGATATAAATAAATGATGAGAATAAACTAACAATAAATCATTCTACAAACAGTAACAACGTCAAAACAGATGTCATATTTAAACTATAAAAGACTTATGTTAGCTTGTTCAACATGAAAACATTTGCTGCAACTTTGAACTTTTGAAGTTCTACTGATTCAACTACCCGATTAGGAAGATCATTCCACAACTAGTCACAGCTGGAATAAAACTTCTAGAATACTGTGTAGTATTGAGCCTCATGATGGAGAAGGCCTGGCTATTAGAATTAACTCCTACCACAAGGTACCAAAGTTTTCCGCAGGTTTCAAAACATAATTTTTGAGATTAAGTTTCCACCTTTACGCTCATGGTTTCACAGATGTTTCCACAGTTAAATATTTGCATAAAAAACGGTAAAAATCCTGGAATAAATGTTTCCAGGCATTTACCGTTTTAAAAACGAATATACTGACGTAAAGGGGTGATAATATGGTCACCAACCCGATAAAGATAGTAACAAAGTAGGGTAAAAATTACGGTCGCCTGTATTTTACTGAAATACGGCTGAAAGTAGTATATTTTTACGGAGAATTTACGATTAAAATTCCTGATTAGATCCAGTGTGATACGAGCATGAGTTTGTATTAATTGTTCAAAGGTTTAAAGACCGCTCATGAATGGCAGACGCTAGGGACAGTGATATTGCTCTATCGAGCAGGACAATGCCCTGGAGACTGGCCATATATACATATGATCAGTACAGAAGCCCTCTCTCCACCCAACTTAGAACCAATGAAGGCCAGGCAATGGCTGCTGATGACTCAGCAGATACACATATAGGCTTCCCTATCCTTAGCTCACAATGATGGTGAGGTTGCAGGGACCAAAGCACTAACGAGTTTCAGCGGGACGCGAACCCCAGTCTAGCGTTCACCAGTCAAGGATGTTACCACATTAACCATATAATTTTTGTGCAAGCCTAATGATGCTTTTCTGTATCGAT
>NC_090725.1:116253204-116255704 GCF_036898095.1 Palaemon carinicauda | reverse complement strand
TTTAAATGTTACTGTTCTTAAAGTATTTTATTTTTCCTTGTTTCCTTTCCTCACTAGGCTATTTTCCCTGTTGGGGCCCCTGGGCTTATAGCATCTTGCTTTTCCAACTAGGGTTGTAGCTTAGCAAGTAATATTAATAATAATAATACAACCAACAACAATAACAACATCAAATGCAGCTGTTTCTAGTCTACTGCAAGTCAAATGTCTCAGACGTTCAAAGCCATGTCTGGGGTTCGGTTAGTTTTCATCATAATGTTGGCCACTGCTGACTGGTGAAGGTGGGAGATTTTTGTCTGATAGCTCATACCAAATCAACCTAGTATGGGTGGCCCTGAATAGTACAGCTTTGCTGATCATGCCAATACACAAACCCTTTCACAATGTGTGTGTATTTATATATATATATATATATATATATATATATATATATATATATATATATATATATATATGTAGGGTATTTATATCAGAGCACTAGATACCAAATGATTTTGGCTCCATAACATTTTAATTGCTCAATTGTTAAGATTAAAATCTATATAGTATGGTGTGCATTTTTCAATCAAATTTTAATAATTGTTCTTTTTAACCAATATCATTATATAATAAGTTATTTTTATAATAGTAAGTAGCTCCTTAATTCTCAACTCTCTTCAAATATTATGAGGTTTCTATAAACTAGCGAAGATATAAAGGCTTCAGCAAGATATTTAACTCTGTATTTGAAGTTTTTGAATTACTCTACAATGAAATAATCATCATAAGGAATCCATGTTAAAAAATAAAACTTAATTCCTAATTCTTATAGTTCTTATTTTCTCCAGTGAAAAAAAAATTTCATCATCTCCTACGTGTATTGACGCAAAGGGCCTCGGTTACATTTTGCCAGCCGTCTCTATCTTGAGCTTTTAATTCAATACTTCTCCATTAATCATCTTCGACTTCCCGCTTCATAGTCCACAGCTATGAAGGCCTGGGTCTTCCAACTCTTCTATTACCTTATGGAGCCCAGTTAAATGTTTGGTGAACTAATCTTTCTTAGGGAATGCGAAGAAAATGTCCAAACCATCTCCATCAAAATAATTAAATTTAATGATTTCTAAAGTCTGACTTAAGGTAAAAGCAATGGCCACTCTTTACAGTTAAACCAACCCTCAAATATTCCAAAATTCACATTATTTCAGGTCCCACACGAAAAAAAATCTTTTTAAATAAAAAGAATTTAATTTAATGATTTCTAAAGCCGAACTTAAGGGAAAGCCAATGGCCCCTCTTTACAGTTAAACCAACCTTCAAACATTCCAAAATTCAAATTGTTTTAGGTACCACACGAAATAAAATCTTTTGAAATCCAAAGAATCTAATTTCATGTTTTCTGAAGACAGACTTTAGGGAAAGCCAATGCCCACTCTTTACAGTTGAACCAACCCTCAAACATTCCAAAATTCCAATTGTTATTTCAGGTCCCCCACGAAAAAAATCTTTTTAAATAAAAAGAATTTAATTTAATGATTTCTAAAGCCGGACTTAAGGGAAAGCCAATGGCCCCTCTTAACAGTTAAACCAACCTTCAAACATTCCAAAATTCAAATTGTTTTAGGTACCACACGAAATAAAATCTTTTGAAACCCAAATAATTTAATTTCATGTTTTCTGAAGACAGACTTTAGGGAAAGCCAATGCCCACTCTTTACAGTTGAACCAACCCTCAAACATTCCAAAATTCCAATTGTTATTTCAGGTCCCCCACGAAAAAAATCTTTTGAAATCAAAAGAATTTAATCTAATGATTTCTAAAGCCAATGGCCACTCTACAGTTAAACCAACCCTCAAATATTCCAAAATTCAAATTGTTATTTCAGAACCTATAAAAGAAAAAAAAACCTTCAAATGGTGTCCCAGCAACTTCAACAACACCTGGGGTCTGTCTTTAATTCTACTCTTTATCTCTGGCCTCAATTACTATGCACCCTTACATTCATCAATTATTCACAGACATTTTGTCATTCCTTACTGATGTCTTAAGGGACATCTGTCCCTTTGTCGTGAAAGGATGTTATTTTGTTTCTCTCTCTGTGCGCTGGTGGAGGTACGTCTTCCTTTACACTAATTTCCGAAGACGATTTGATTATTCAAATGCTCCTCGACTATCTTCATATCTGCTTTGATGTCATGGGAGCTTGCTACGGAACTGGGAATTTTCGTCCTTTTATAGAATTGCTTCTATGCATTTATTTATTATTCTCTCTCTTTACACGCAAGACATATATGTGCATATATTGTAGTATATATACATATATATGTATGTTATTTGGACATGTTACTCTACGTTTAAACCTTTAGAATACATTTTATTTGTTATAAAAGTATTTCTAAAAAATTATACTTTCACCTCAACCACATTATTATAGTCTAATCTTGGGCATTTCAATAGATTCCTGTGTGCCCCCAAAATTGAGGATAAAACAGAGAAATAATGAATTTCATATCATAATAT
>NC_090725.1:116205704-116248204 GCF_036898095.1 Palaemon carinicauda | reverse complement strand
TTTCTTTCAAGAATCCATCAAAAGTGTTTACTTAGAGAGAGAGAGAGAGAGAGAGAGAGAGAGAGAGAGAGAGAGAGAGAGAGAGAGAGAGATTTGGTTTCTCGATAGTTTGCAAGCATTTGCATTTCGACTTTCTAAAACCCTACGTCATTGTTGCACGGTCTTGATCTTCTATACATAAATACAATACATGAGAATGAGAGAGAGAGAGAGAGAGAGAGAGAGAGAGAGAGAGAGAGAGAGAGAGAGAGAGAGAGAATTATATTTCTCAATAATTCACAAGCATATGAATCTTGGCTTTCTAAAACCTACGTTAATTTTGCTAGGTCTTGATTTTCCATACATAAATATAATACATGAGAGAGAGAGAGAGAGAGAGAGAGAGAGAGAGAGAGAGAGAGAGAGAGAGAGAGAGAGAGATTCTGTCTTAAATCATTGGAGTAATTCATTGCTTATTAATCTACTTAAAATTTTCCTAGTCGCGAATTGAAGAAACTGCCAGCCTGAGCAGATTTAACTCTCCTGAGATGCAGATGCGCAGTAGAAAGCAGACTTAAGAGGAGAGAACCAAGATTGATGTAGTGAATTGTTAGGATTTGGGTAATCCACCTTCCTGACAATGGTCTTAGTTTTGCACAATTCCCAGACCTCATTTATAGAAAGCCTCTTATCTAGGGACTAGGCCTAGGTCTTCATCCGATTTTTCCTCCCTCTTTTTTGGGACAGTCTCTACTCCCCCTGTGAGATAGAGGGTTGGCGTGTGGGGGAGGAGGGGGAGGGGAGAATTTAATAGATTTTGAGAAAGTATCGCCCAGCTTTACACTAAACTCCAAATTCTAAAGAGGCAATTTCAAGAGATCTACGTCGTACAATTAATTTTCTCTTGAAAATTTTCGTCCAATTTCTTCTCGTATTTAATTCTATTATATTTTGACGTTTGCATTCTTTTCACACGATATATTTATACACAGTAATTCATAATATTCAAATGTCAATATAATTCTTAAAGCCGCATAAATATATCTCTTGAAAATCTCGTAGCTGTTTTGTGACTTTTCAGAATGGCGAGGCTTCCAGGTCAGCTTCCAGGTCATCTCGATTTCATTGCTAGTTGCTAAGCTACAACTCTCGTTGGAAAAGTAGGATGTTATAAGCCCAGGGCTTCCAACATGGAAATTGCCCCAGTGAGGAAAGGAAACAAGGAAAAATTAAATATTTAAAAAAAAGTAACATTAAAATAAATATTTCCTATATAATCTATAAAAGTTTAACATAACAAGAGGAAGAGAAATAAGAGAGAACAGTGTGCCCGAGTGTATTCTCAAGCAAGAGAACTCTAACCAAAGACAGTGGATGACCATGGTACAGGGGCTATAGTACTACCCAAGACTTAGAGAACAATGGGTTGATTTTGGAGTGTCCTTCTCCTAGAAAAGCTGCTTATCATAGCTAAATAGTCTCTTCTATCCTTACCAAGAGGAAAGTGGCCAATAAACAATTACAGTGCAGTAGTTAACCCCTTGGGTGAAGAAGAATTGTTTGGTAATCTCAGCGTTTTCATGTGTCTGAGGACAGAGGAGAATACGTAAAGAATAGGCCAGGCTAATCGGTGCATGTGTAGGCAAAGGGAAAATGAACCGTAACCAGAGAGAAGGAGCCAATGTAGTTTTGTCTGGTCAGTCAAAGGACCCAATATCTCTCCAGCAGTAGTATCTCAACGGATGACTGGTTTGTTATCAACAACCGTAAACAATTGCAATTTCGCTGAAGTAAAAACGGTCGAGTATTTGATGTTTGGATCGAGTCGGTTCCGAGAAAAAGGTCCTCCATTTATAAACTATGAAAGGAGACTTATGTCATAGAAATTATATGAGAAAGTATGCCCGAGTGTACCCTCAAGCAGGAGAACTCGAATCAAAGACAGCGAAAGGCATAAAAGATTGTATTTTCCATACTGCAATGCTTTTATTCAGTATGATTAGATTAAGAATCCTTTATTTTCCATTTGCTTCTTTACCTTTTGTTTTACACTTTAGAAAACCACATGACCTTATGTGTATGTATGTATGTATATATATATATATATATATATATATATATATATATATATATATATATATATATATATATATATACATATATATATATATATATATATATATATATATATATATATATATATATATATATATATATATATATATATATATATATATATATACATATATATATATATATATGTATATATATATATATATATATATATATATATATATGAGTATCTATATATATATATATATATATATATATATATATATATGAGTATATATACATATGAGTATATATATATGAATATATATGAATATATTGCCATACCTGCGGTACTAATCACTCTGAACTACTCATATTATGTATCTATTAAAATGTCGCCGGACGAGGCACTGTACGGTACCCCAGATAGAACGCCTTTCCATGTATTAATGCCTACAACCAATTTATCAAATCCTCTAAAGGATGTTATGAATGCAAGCATAAGTTGATATAATATCCTTCAAAAGAATCTAGGAGAATCACAAATCATAATGAAAAGGAATCATGATAAAACAGCGAAGCCAACTAAAACATATACCATGGGTGATGAGGTATACATGCAAGTATATATACGCAAAGGACTCAATTACAAACTGACAACTAAGTTTGAAGGCCCGTTTAACATTTTAGAAATATTAACGGTCAATAGATTTACCCGTTTAACATTTTAGAAATATTAACGGTCAATAGATTTAGAGTTAAAAACGTATCCCAACCCACTGATGAGAGAATCGTACCATTGGCTCACATAAGAAATTAAAAGAAGGGAGAAGGAAGTGAGGGAAATTTTTGTATCTATGAAACTTGTATAATATTTGTATGTAAACATTTTTTTTTTCTTAAAACAGGAGTAATTAAGTATATTTTACTCATTGCAGGTTTCCAAAATGAAGCTTTTATTGTTAGGAGTTATATTGTTCGTTCAGACATTTTTTTCGTGTGGGAAGAGCCCTAAAACTAAAATTATAGATTTCAAATATGGCAATATTGTAGAGAGAACAGAAGACGTTTTCATTACCGCAAGCAATATAGTTACAGAAGTAGATATGCAAGCGATTTTCCTCCCAGAGGATGACGTCATTAACCTAAAGAGTGACCTGTCGAGGTTCGCTGTTTCGTTAAATGAAATGCACCAACGTCTTTTTCCTTTTAATACAGAGAGTTCGTTTGCACCAACATTAAGCGTTGCAGAAATGTTATCATACAACTTGCAAAATAAAACCGACGAGGCAGAAGCTCTGACTCGCGATCTACTGATGTGGACTGTGCGACACAATAACCTTAAAAGACGTAACCCGTTTATTTTTGCTGCACTAAACATCTTTGGATCTGTTGCAAGTTTAGGCTTAGGACTTTCAAATCATCTTAAAATCAGTGATCAAAATAAGAGAATTGAGTTTTTAGAACATGAAAACGAACTAGTTTTATCAGAACTGCGGGATCAATTAACATCAATTAATCAAATAATGAGCTTGGTGAACGAACATTCTAGTAATATCGGTCAGATTATGGAAGTACAAAACTTGCTGGCAACATTAACGTATTATGATTAAAAAATAGATCATATCTGTACTAAAATTTCACACTTAATGAGAAATCAAAAGACTATGCGGAAGCTATTACGTTAGCAACTTAGGGTGTTTTATCACCCCATCTTTTGCCTATTAAAGACGTAACGTTAACTTTGGAGAACGAACAGGAGAAAATGGGTTATGTTCCTTTGTTAGACGCCCATAAGATAGAATTTTATTATAGTTTAATATCAGTAAGCGTTGAAAATTACAGGATCATGATTACAATTCCCTTTGATTCTTCTGATGCCTGGCAAGCATACAAAATAGCACCATTCCCAACTTTCATGACGAATAACTCAAGTCCAGTAATAACCAGTTTGACAGGACACGTATTGACTTCCCCTGATAAGGAAACATATACGGTCATTAGAGCTGACTCCTTTGAATTCCATCATATATCAATAGATTCCTGCGAGTTAGGTATAGTGCTAAACGGTTCTCTCTCCCATACACACGAAGATTGTCTGAAAAAACTTTATCCTTTTGACGATAATAAATTCAATTACAGATTGAACAACGGCTCGTGGATGCGATACGACAAGGCCGGCTTCAATGTATCATGCCTGGACGGATCCATGACCCACTCCCAGGTCATCGTTGCAGCTGACGGTTACATCGGGACGTCCACGAACTACACGGTCCAAGGAGTTAACACTATCATCAGGGAACGGGCCTAATTCGCGAACTTCACATGGACCACTACAATCCCAGCCTTACCTCTCCCATACAACCCACAGGTGGCTAATCGGTTGACGCAACTAGCCGAGATGGACCACCCGTCACCGACTTATGCAAGGGGGAATCTTCGTTTCTAAGTGTCGCTGGCATATATCAGTGTAACAGTGATGATTCTTATCGCCGTTAACATCATTGCTTGGCGTAGATTGAGGCAAAAACAGGTGATCTCCAGAGGAACGTTTTGCCACGTCCAGACAACACTCCTATTACGTTGAAAGCATTTACATTTCGAGCCATTTGAAATTGGCCATTTCACTTGACTCGGGGGGAAAATTGTCTGGAATTGAGAAGTGTGTGGAAGGCGGTCAGCACGCTGGTAATATGTAGTTGAAGAGACTCCAGGACATTGCATTTGTATTATATACATTAAAAAAGTATCTTTTGGGCACCTAATAAGATATCAAAGCCCTATTTATATATATATATATATATATATATATATATATATATATATATATATATATATATATATATATATATATATATATAAATATATATATATATATATATATATATATATATATATATATATATATATAAATATATATATATATATACATACATATATATATATATATATATATATATATATATATATATATATATATATATATATATATATATATATAATATATATATATATATGAAACCGTGAAGCATGTACGTACCAGGAATCTATATCTTGTGCACAATCATATCAATTTTAATGTATCTATATCTTTACCAAGGTAACAAATATTCTTAATCAGTTACTAATGAACAATAATATCAATTATAATATGTCTATATCTTTAACAAAAGTAACAATTATTCTTAAACAGTTACCAATGATCATGTTTAAATTATATATCTCCACGGGGTAACAACTATTCTTTAACAAGTTACCAATTCATGTATACATGTTCAATTTTGTTTGTGTTAACTCATAATCATTTACTAGCATTATGCCATATATAGCATACATGGATCTGTATTTTCCATGCATTTTTCTTTATTTATGACTATGTCTGTTAGGTATGTCTTTTTTTTTACATATACTTTTTTGCATATTCTTCCTTAATCGCTTGTTTATGGCTATGACTAAATATATATCCAGTCACACTCCTAGGAAACATATTTCAACGTAACTTTTAATGTTCAATGCTTCGATGGTAGCTGTCCGAGCTAATGTACTGTATTACATTTTTATATACAGTTAAATTCCATATCTGTAAATATTATATATACATATAATTATAATATATACATATATATATATATATATATATATATATATATATATATATACATTCCTACTTCCCGTCATCCATGTAGGTCTGGGTCCTCCAGCTCTCCTAGTGCCTTGTGGAGCCCAGCTGAACATTTGGTGAACATATCTCTCTTGGAAAGTGCGAAGAGCATGCCCAAACCATCTCCATCTATCCATCATAATGATCTCATCCACATATGGCACTCGTGTAACCTCTATTATATTTTCATTTCTAATCCTGTCCTGCCATTTATCTCCCAAATATCCTTCTGAGGGCTTTGTTCTCAAATCTACTAAATCTATTGGGGATTATTTCCTTGACATACCATGACTTGTGTCCATAGAGTAACACCGATCTCACTAAATTGATATATAGTCTTGATTTATACATGTAATTTCAGGAGAATTGATTTCCAAATTTTACTTAACCCAGCCATTGTCTGGTTTGCTATTTTCAATATTTCACTAAACTCTAATTCTAAAGTCCTTGTATTGGAGATCATATTTCCTAAATACTTAATGATACTACCTCATTAATCCTTTCTCCTTCCAATGATAGTTCATCTTCCATTACATACTCTGTTCTCATCATCCCTGTCTCTCTTCTATTTATCTTCAGCCCAATCTCATGTGATATTTCATGCATTATGGTAAGCAAGCATTACAAATCCTGTTGTGTTCTGCTAACAAGGACAGCATCATCATCATACTCTAGGTCCGCTAAAGTCCTATCAGCAATCCAGTCATTCCTTCTCAACCATCTCCGACTGATCGACACATTACAAAATCCTTGAGGCGGATAAACATCTTAGGTGACAACACCTTCTCTTGGAGTACTCTGCTGTTCACTGGAAATTCATTTGATAAGACTCCTTTAACATTAACTTTGCACTTGCTATGCACATGAACAGACTTAATGAAATTTACATATTTAAGAGGAATTCCATAATAATGCAGGACTCTCCATAAAATCGGGCGGTGCACTCTGTCAAAGTCTTTTTCAAATGCCATCAAAAGTCGATTTCTATATTTTACGAATTGCTGTACATGTCTTAAAATGAAAGTTTGGTCAGTCCAACGTCTACCTTTTCGAAATCCTGCTTGTCCATCTCTCAGCTTTTCATCAATATATCTCTCAAGTCTCTTTAGAATAAGCATACTACATATTTTCATAACAACTGACCTAAGTGTTATGCCTCTGTAATTGCTATCAGTCAGGTCTCCCTTTCTTTTGCCATTTTCACCAACACTCCTAACTCCCATTCATCAGGTTTTGCCTCTTCATGCCAAATTCTACAAAATAATCTTGTAAGTACTCTGGGAGTCACATAATTTTCGGTTAGTATCATCTCGGCAGTATTCCATCATATCCAGGCGTTTTCCATCTCTTTAGTGTTTTGAGGATAGGTTCTACTTCAAACACTGAATTCATTCAGGGGCACATCAAGGTCTTCATCAGCTTCAGGTATATCAATCAAAGGATTCCCTTTATATCTCCCATTCATAATCTCACTAAAGTGTCTTTCTTCATCTGCTGTTGTAAGAGATCCATCTCTCATTTTGATGGGTAAATACTTCTTTGCCCCCATAGAGATTTCATTGATAATTCTATGAGCAATTCTTACACCATAGCGACTTCCTGAATTCACAGCTTTGTCAGCCTCATCTACTTTATTGTCTAAATATTCTCTCCAGTCATTCCTAGCTTTTATTTTGGCCTCACTATCAATACTGAATACCTAGCATGCTCTACCATGTAATTTTCATTACTTCCTCGAAAACTTTCAACAATCAATTTGTGGTTTTGTCTCCTTTTTACAGTATCTCAAGTATCATTTGATATTCATGGCTTTCTCCTTGTAACTTTCCCAAGACTTCACTGCCTACTGACTGATATATGTTCTTAATATCACACCATTCTTCATTAATTGTCTGCTCTTCGTCTCTTACAATCTCGAAGACTGCAAATCGATTCTTATATTCAATTGCAAATATTTCTCTGTGATCGTCAAAAAGTTTAGTTGTATGAAACCTATATATTCTATCTACCTTTCTGTTGGGTTCTTTCAGTACTCTGTTCTCATGAGAACAAGCACACAGTATAGCACTGAGACTTGCCCACTACTGGTGGTCGGTTCTTATGAAGATGAGGAGAGGCACAACCAGTAGGAATAAAGTCCTCTGACCTCCTTTCCTGATCCTTAACATTCGCTTTTTCTCTACTTCTTCAGAAGAGTGGGAAGCAATGAGAACTTTCTTAATTAGAAAAGTCCTACCCGAACAGAAGGAAGATGTCACTGAAGTACAGGATGACTGATCGGAACAAGTCTCACGAGACACCCACTGGTTCCTTCACATGTTTATATTGGTTAAGTAGTACCATACCAAGCTTAACTCTGGAATGATTTAGGGTACTACAGTAGGTATGGGAGGGTAAACTCCTTCTGATGGGCTATGTCTTTTACAAGACAAGCATGAGCACTACAGGTCAGGGATTTGGTAGCCGCTATCATCTCTCTATTGCCCCAGGATATTCCTAAGACCTTTTGTTGAGTGTATTGCCACTTTTTATCGATTCAGCAATAACAGTAAGGATAAAGGGATCCAATGCCCAAGAAGCGGTCTGAGACAGGTCTCCAGGCTTCTACAGTGGAGAAGTTGACAGGCGATCAACCTTCCCCCTCTCTCCTTTGAAGGAATTTGCTCTACAGTTTCCATTCCAAGTTTAATGACAAGCAGATTGCCACCAAAGGAGAGGACTTCTTACTTGTTCTGACCTGTAGGCCATGTATTTTCAGGTGCTATCCACTGATTGAGCAGAAAGGGCCTCCTTTTTGTCCTCAATGATGTGGTGCATCAGGTCAAAGGCTTGTACTTCAAACTATCCACCTCTCCACTGGTGTTCACACGAGTCTTGGCCTGGGCACATTTGGCCAAGATTTATCTTTTGAGGTATCTTGACGATTGGATGATACTGTTTTTTTTCAGGAAAATGGTGCTCTAGGATCGAGACAGACCACAATCTCTGGATCTTTGTCAATTGGAAGAAGCCTTATCTTAAGGCCATGAGAAGGACGGAGTAACTTGAGATTTTCATAGATTCAGTTTCAACAAGCTTGGGGACTTATAGTTCAACATTTACAGGCATGTCAGTGGCAAGGTCTTCTAAAACATCTTTAATAATTGGAAAAACACTTTCCCCATAGTACCCTCCACCAACAGCATCACTGGTCACTTGCCACTGACCCTGGCCACTAATGGGTTCGGGTGAATACAGCAAGTTTGTGGGGGGGGGGGGGTTTAAGGGGTGGATGGTTGATGGAAACCCCACCAGGGGAGTCTCTCGTCTTCCCTCCTACGAAGATGCCATTGTTCACGGTGGGAACACATTTCTCAGGGACGATACCATCTCAGGATTATGTCCAAAGAAGAGAAAGTCTGCAGTACATCCTCCTTTAATTAAGAACCACACTTTTTGGTCTGAAAGTTTTATAGAATGATGAGGACGACACAACCATAGTGGCCTCCATCAACAAGAAAAAAGGCCTGCTCCATAGGACATTTGCAAGTTGGCAGGGCAGACACACATTGAATGTTCGACATTGCACCGAGACTGGCAGCAATATACAAGGGGAATGTATTAGCGAGCATGCTCAACTACTGAGGCTAGGTAGTAGGGGTAGATGGTTCCTTCTAACAGATCTAGCAGAAAACTTCTTGCCCTTTTGGATTTCCCAATGATCGACTTACTCACCACACACCTGAATAAGAAACTTTCAGTGTTCTGTGTTCTAATCCAAACTAGACCACAGTGATTGAGGACACATTCCAACTTTCCGGATGTTTACACTGTTTTACCATTCTGTCTTTAATTCGTTGGGTTACCTAAAGTGTTGTAGACCAAAAATGTCAGGATGACCCTGGTGGCTTTCAAGGTACCACAAACCAAATAATTCAATATCTGCTGATGCTTCTCATTGGGGCCCCAGTGGCCCAACTTTCTTTGTCAGACCTACCTGCAGAGATTCCACAATTCTGAGGTGTCTCTTTTACCAAGCAGAGCTGTTATCCAGCATCCAGTTTGAACATAAGGTTTTCCCAAGACACATCAGAGAGATGTCTGGATATCTGAGCAGATCCCATACAATAGTCTCCCAGAAGTGGGCCATCAATGATTAATGTCGTAGATGGAATCTTCTCCGTTTGAGCAAATCTGCAACCAACTGCTGATTTTTTAGTCCTTCTTCATTGGGAGAAGCACCTCTCAGTCACAGGCAAGAAAGATCACTGAGCCAGATACTCAAACTGAAGGGCTTAGACATTTTCATTTCATGGGAACTGTCCATGCTCCATGGAGCTTCACAGTCCTATCCTCCAAAAGAACATCTACCTCCTGAATAGGACATCGCATAGGTCTGTGTACCTATCGAGAGTCCTGTACGAACCTCTTGAGGGTGGGGTGCGTAAGATCATAATTACACAGTGAAAGCTGTGTTTCTGCTCGGATCGACACCGGTGAAGAGAATCAGCGAGTTACATGGCATTTTGTATGGTGTTAATCATACCAAGGGATGAAAGATGGTCACTTTCTCATTCAACTTGCAGTTCGGGGTGAGAACATACTACCCAGTGATTTAGGACCCTAGGTTCAAGACCTTTTCCATCTCCTTCCATAAAGAAGAAACTAGCTATAGGGACGATTTTCTGCTTCGTCCTAGAAGGGCGGTTAAAACGCCAACTCAAAGAACCCATCACTTCAGTCCTGAGCATCCAAGGCTTTTCCTAAGCTCTGGGAAGGTTAAGAGACCAAAAGCAGGAAAATCATCAGGCGTTTTCACTCTCTGAACAATGTGCGAGAAGATGGACCCTTGATAAGTAAGGCACAAGAAGTTGCGAGAATCGCCTCAACCTTCACTTCTCAATAGATCGGAGAAAATACTCGCCACTACTTGGGATACCTGTCCTCTATATGGGTGGTATCCATTCAACAGATGGTGTAGCGTACTCATCTCCCTCGTGGGATAAAAAGCATCTCTGCTTTGATAACGGTTGCGATGTAAGTCTAAAGTGAAAGCTTTGAATGACCGACAGTTCTTCCTTTCTCTTCTGGTACAGCAGTTCCACTGCTAAGTTGCTGCACCGGATATTACATGCAGGTAGGCTATCACCAGAGCAACCTTTTTTTTTTTTGCAATTTTAAATTGTGATAAAGTCTTTGCCCCATCCTCTAAGCAAGGTGGATGATGTAACAGTTGTAGTACACATTCATCTTATAATGCTTGTACACTTGACAGCATATACTGTAGAATATAGATTACATTACATGGTAATAGCCTACCATGAATCCTGTTGTATCCCTATGCACATAACATTTTGTGGGTTAACAGAAATCATGATTTTTGCTCTTCCATAGACCAAAAATCATTGACAATTCTAGGGTCAGTTTACCAATCCAGATTTGGTCATGGGTGCTTACTCTCCTCTTAGGATATGTCTCCTGTTAAAGGTCAATGGTTTGTATTACGTGTAGGAACATATCACAAATTTTAAGTAATCTGTATTTTTCCTAACTATACAAACCTTACGCCTTTAGGTTTCAAAGCCCACCTCATTCACATGGAAGCACCTAGACCACAGGTGAAGGTGAGTTTGCTCTAGCAGTTTACCTTGTTAAAAATTTAACGGTCGGTTCAAGCTTCACTGTATTCAAACTAATATATAAAGTTTTGAATTAGTGTACTTAGGAAAAATACAAATTACTGAAAATGTAGGATATATATATATATATATATATATATATATATATATATATATATATATATATATATATAAATATATATATATATATATATATATATATATATATACATTTATATATATATATATATATATATACAGTATATTGCAGAACATATGTACAGTATTTATAGGATATATATACATACACACACACACACACACACACACACACATATATATATATATATATATATGTATATATATATATATATCTATATATATATACATGTATATATATACACCTATATATGCAATTTACATATATATAAATATATACAAAACATATGCACACACGCACACTTATATATATATATATATATATATATATATATATATATATTACAGAATAGATATACTGTATATATATACAATATATAAATACTGTATATATTATATATATAAATTTATTTATGTACCTATATATATATATATATATATATATATATATATATATATATATATATATACAGTATATATATACAGTATATATATATATATATATATATATATATATATAGATTGCATATACATGCGTGTATTTATATTTATATATATAGATATATATGCGTATGTATATATACATATATATATATATATATATATATATATATATATATATATATATATATATATATATATATATTGTATATACAGTATATGCATATACATATATATAATTATATGCATTCATATAGATAATATGTATATATATATATATATATATATATATATATATATATATATATATTTCGCATGTATATGTTTATATATATAAATAAATATGTATATATATACACACACACACACACACACACACATATATATATATATATATATATATATATATATATATATATATATATATATATTGCATAAATATGTGTATATATCGTGCGTGTTGATAACTTCCTTAACCTTAATTGGTGGGGCAAGGATACAACTTAAAAAGTAGGTTCTCAATATCTATTAGAGTAAATACACAAGATACGTGGGACACGAGGAAAGATAACTTATCAGCTAAGGGGACGAAGACGAACAGACTGCATCATGGGAACACAACAGATAAGTGTTGCCAATACTGACTCAATGTTACCATATCATATCAATAACATTACAGGAATTAATCTAATGATATGCAACATCTGAAATAATGGTTGAAAGTACATAATACGGTTAATAATACGTACAATAATAGTAATCATGATAATGCAGCAAATAATACACACAACAATAATAATCATGACAATACTGGTACATGTGAAATGTGTCTTTTTCATGTACCTACACCTCCCTCCCCCTCTCGCTCGTAGTGCATTCTCGAGCGGGATCGTTTTCTATGAGTCTTTGGGAATGACGTGGATTCACAGGAGGAATGGTGATTAAGGATTCTCTTTCTAGGTCCTGGCAAGGGGCCACTGGGACAGGGAGAGAGGGGTCACTAATAGTGGGTAGCACTGGACGAAGAAAACGGCGATTACAGCACCACATACGACCACTAGGGAGACGAATTTGATAGTCTCTTGACTTTCCATGGCCCATGACAATGCCAACTTTGTCCCAATGACGAGAGGTCGGGTCTTGAATTCAGACTTTCTGTCCGATGCTCAAACTTGGGCAGGGAGTGGGCATGCTGGTCATACTGGGTCTTTACCTGCTCGTAGCGGGCGGCAGCACGGCGGTCACAGTCTTCAGTTTTGACCTGCCACTCCTTGGAGAATGCATTTGGATGGGCGGGAATACATGACCTGAGGGGACGGCCATACAGGATCTGTGCAGGGGAGCGTCCTGTAAAGTTAGGAGTATTCCTGAGTTCCAGCAATCCATGGTCAAAATCTTCATTATTGATGTTGCCAGACGGGGCTGTTTACAGTATGAGGTGCTTAATTGACTTCACAGTAGCTTCGGCATGACCATTCGATTGTGGGTAGTGGGGTGAGGTTACCATGTGTCGAACTCCCCATCTCTTCATGAAATCCTTGAACTCTGCGCTGGTGAATTGTGGCCCTCCATCTGTCCTAAGGCGAAAAGGAACACCAACTTCACGGAAGTAGCGGCAGAAGATCCTGATGGTATTCAAAGCGGTAGTATCACCTTTGCAGGGGGCGACAACAGGTCATCCTGATAAGCGATCGACGACAACTAGGAAAGACTTCCCTGCAACAACAAAGAAGTCAGCTGAAACTGACTCAAAGGGTCTTGTTGGATTGTCATCATTCAGTAGAGGTTCCTGCTGCTGAGATGGCTGCAATGTCTGACACGCCTCACAAGCTCCGACTGTATTGGCAATGTCAGAATCAATACCGGGCCAGAAAACTGACTGCCTTGCTCTGCGCTTGGTTGCTTCCACACCCCTGTGGCTGTCATGCAGGTGGGACAAGGTGCGGCGACGAAGGGCGGCAGGAACTACAACTCTTGCTCCATACAGGATGAGGTCACCATCGACGTAGAGATCTGTTCGTAGTTTCCAATATGGGAGTAAAGAATTGTGCAAGTCATATCTGTTGCGAGGGAATCCTGATGTGACACAATTGAGTAGACGCGTATACGAAGGATCTGTTCTCGCTGCGTCGCGAAGATCCTGAAGTAACCTGTCAGCATCCTGAGCTGAAGACTCGTCCGAAGATGAGCAGCCGAAGAAGCACCTGAGATTTCGTCCTCCTGTGTGGGGTGGCTGACTGGGGCTCGAGACAATGCGTGCGGAACACAGAGCAACTTCCCAACATGCCCCACAGCTGTAAAGATGTAGGGCGAGATCTTCTCCTTGAGGCGCTGGAGACGAGAGTTCTCAATGGCATCCAGTGTATAACTGTTCAGAATAGGGATAAGGGGCCGGTGATCCGTCATCAGAGTAAAGTGCTGTAGGCCAGCTAGGTATAGCCTACACTTTGACATCGCCCAGACAACAGCTAGCATCTCGAGCTCAATGGTAGCGTAACGTGTCTCTGCATCGGCGATAAAACGAGAACCACACTGAACTAGCCGCAGGTGTCCATTACCATGGTCCTGCAGGAGAGCATATCCAATGCCGTTGAGATGTGAAGCGTCCGTCTGAAGAACGACGGGTAGGTCTGGGTCAAAGAGGGCGAGAACTGGTGGACTGGCGAGGGCTAACTTGACGCGTTGAAAGGCTTCATCATGGTCAGAAGTCCAGACAAATGTTCTCTTGGGACTCATCAGGGGGCGTAGAGGTTGGGCTGCAACGGAGATGTCAGGCGTAAACTCTGCTAACTGGTTGACCAATCCCATAAACGATCTGAGGTCCGTCAAGTTAGCAGGGGTCGGAAAATCCTTGATTGCACTGACTTCCTGGTGGTCAGCTGAGATGCCGTCTCCTGAGAGCGTGTATCCGCAGTTCACAGAGGGGGCAGCCACCACAAATTTGTCCTAATTGAGTGTGATACCAAACTTCCGGCACCTGGTGAGCACTTCGTGGATACGATGAAGGTGGGTAGCGTAGTCTTCGTCGTAGAGAAGGAGGTCGTCTGTCAGCTCAACACAGTTTTGGACACCTTGAAGGGCCATATCACCTCGCAGGCATAAGGCATCTCCAGTAGCTGCGAAGCCCATCGGTCCTCTGCAATGTATGAACCGACCATATGGCGTAATAAAGGTGGTTAAGTGACGATCTTCTTCAGCCAGTTCCATCTGCCAGTACCCGTAAAGATCATCAGCCGTGGTGAAGAAACGAGACTTCCGGTCCACACTACGAATAGCCGTGTAGGGTGTGGGTGAAGGGTGGGCTGGACGAGAAACTTGGCTGTACAGCTTGGTTAGATCGACGGTGATACGTACGCCTGTTCCATTCTTGGCGACGACGACAAGAGGGTGGCACCAAACTGAAGGGTCATCACCAGCTGGTTTGATTATCCCTTGGGCCACCATAGAATCAAGCTCTTCTTTGACTTGGTCCTTAAAAGCAAATGGAATTTGTCTTGGGGTGTGGATGGCGAAAGGCACTGCACCATCCTTTAGGTGGATTCTCATGGGTTTGAGAGGAGCTGTCTTCAAATCTTCTTTCGAGACCAACACATCTTTAAATTCCCGAAGAAAGTGTTCCTTGGCTGCTGAAGGGGATGTAGTTGCTGAGATGGGCAGCTCCTTGCATCTATTGACATGCTTGACTTCTAAAATGGGTTTGGGGAAGTCGGGAGATATTATGGACAGTTCTTGACAATGGCCATAGGATAAAAGTGGAACTTCCACATTTTCGGGAACCTGAATCCTGGCAAGACATGATCGCTTGCCTAAGGGAAGGGTAGCTTGTAATATACCCAGAGCAGGTGACATCGGAGATCCATCCGCCGTGAACGTCAAATTTGGCGGAGGTGGTTGCAAGCAGCTCTTGGAGATACCCATGGTGTCCAGGTGTTGCTGTTCGATAACGGTGACATCGGCATCTGTGTCAGGTAGCATCTTGATGCGAGAGTTAACATCGCCAGATGACAAGAGGACACAGATAGGTTTGGGCGTCTTGGAGATGGTGGAAGGTGATCCTAAGCGACAACAGCTGGTCCGTGAATCTTGTTGTTTGTTGGAGACTGCAGAGGCACCACTGTTGCTTGAAGATCTGTCTCGAGGACCATTTTGCTTGTTATCCTTGCAGCATTTATCGAAGTGTCCAATACGGTGACAATGACGGCACTGGACTTTGCTAGCAGGACACTTCAACGTCCTGGACCAATGGTCAACACGGTCACAGTTTTTGCAGGTACTGTTGGCAGCAGGGCATTTATCAGGTTTATGCTGACGGGTACAATACTGGCATAAAACGCCTGGCTTAGAGGACTTCAGCGAAGGTGGAGGCTTCCCGCTTGATTTCTTGCTTCTCCTGTAGGCTGAAACGGCACATAACTGGCTGGGTGGGCCACGTATGGCAGAAGTTGCAGTTTTAGCTGCCTCATATGATCGACAGGTTGTGACGAAATCTTGAAGAGGAGAGTTGGCGTCCAAGGCAATCAACTTCTGGACCAACTCTGCATCTCGAATGCCCATCGAGATAATCATTTTCAGTTGGGTCTCTTCACATGCAGCGGCATTACCTAGGCACAAATCAACTTCTTCTGCGATGCGTTGAAGTCTCACGTAGAAATCAGCAAAAGATTCTCCTTCCATTTGCTTACAACTAAGCAACTCTCTTTGGCGAAGGACTTCATTCCTTAGTTCCTTTATATGCAACTGTAGAGCATCCAGGACTTCGTCTACAGACTTATCTGTAGAGGGAGAAATCTGCAGTGTGTGTTCTAAAACACGCTGTGTTTCAAGGGTTAAACACATCCTCATGTGGATCATTTGTTTTTCACGTGGAAGCTTAGAAATATCCACCATAACGGCATAGTCATCCCACCGGCATCTCCATTCCCTGAACATTTGCAATGATGCATCCGCCTTCAGTGGGGGTGGCGTTTGGGCTGTTGCCTTCTGTGGAGGTGGAAGAGCGGGTTGATTGGAGTTGAAATTCACCTCTGTGTCAGGTGTATGGTTGCCTGGATGAGAATGGATGATCGGGGCAAGAGTTTGAATCGCATTTTCTTCTTCTCTTCTAAGATCATCCTCTCTTATTCCCTTCTTCTTTCTTCTTCACGTTATCTTTCTTGTCTTCTTGCTTCGTCTTCCCTTCTTCTTTCATCCTCATACAAGCGAGATTCCTCTAAAAAACGAATTAAAGCGAGGAAATCAGTCCCGGTAGCTTGAGAGGCAGACGGGGGGTAGTAGTGGGGACTCAAGAGTGGTGGGGTGGGAAAGGCAGCGCTCTCCAACACTCCCCCAACACTGTGGGCGTGGGCGGCATCGACGCTGTGGCCACCCACATCGCTGAATGGTCCCTCTTTTGTAGGCTCTTCTAATTGTTCTGCAAGTATATCTTTCGAGGCCATTATTACTTTCGATGTGCAGTGGGTAAAAATACAATTCCAACAAAGTTATCAAAAAACACCACGAACTGTTTTAAAACACTAATAATAAGAAAGTTTAATGCAAGCAAGTGTGTGCGCATGTGCATGAACACGTCCGCCAGCGACTCCGAGTTGAGGGGAGCAGCAACTCTGCCTCAGGTACTGGCACTCTGGCAGACTGGCAGTCACCCCGTGACGATGGCTGAGACTGGACGTGGTCACGCATGCTCCAACAGAGTCCCAACAGACTAGACGTGGTCACGCATGCTCCAACAGAGTCCCAACAGACTATTTGCTTGCTTCTTGAAATAGCACAGCAAAAACACTGGGACGTAAAAAAGAGAGCACTATAAAAGCACAATGCACTGCACAACACTTCACTGTTAACTTGCATCACTACACTGCACATGAAATATGAGTAAATCGAATTACAACGAATTCACATTTGAACTGAGAGTCCATTAATGGCGTCGGCCGGTTCCCGTTGTCCACGTCTTAAAGAAAGTTCTCCTAATACGACACTGTAAGTTCACTGCGCCATGTACGTGTTGATAACTTCCTTAATCTTAATTGGTGGGGCAAGGATACAACTTAAAAAGTAGGTTCTCAATATCTATTAGAGTAAATACACAAGATACGTGGGACACGAGGAAAGATAACTTATCAGCTAAGGGGACAAAGACGAACGGACTGCATCATGGGAACACAACAGATAAGTGTTGCCAATACTGACTCAATGTTGCCATATCATATCAATAACATTACAAGAATTAATCTAATGATATGCAGCATCTGAAATAATGGTTGAAAGTACATAATACGGTTAATAATACGTACAATAATAGTAATCATGATAATGCAGTAAATAATACATACAACAATAATAATCCTGACAATACTGGAACATGTGAAATGTGTCTTTTTCATGTACCTACATATATATCTATATATATATATATATATATATATATATATATATATATATATATATATATATATATATATATATATATTTATATATTGCATATATATATGTATATATATTGTATGTATAAATATATATATATATATATATATATATATATATATATATATATATATATATATATAATGTATGTATTTATACAGCTACAACCCTGGTTGGAAAAACAGGATGCTATTAGCCCAGGGGCTTCAACACGGAAAATAGCCCAGTGAGAAAGGAAACAAGGAAAAATAAAATATTTTAAGAACAGTAACAGTGAAATAAATATCTTCTATATAAACTATAAAAACTAACAAAACAAGACGAAGAGAAATAAGAAAGAATAGTGTGCCCGAGTGTACCCTTAAGCATGAGCACTCTAACCCAAGACAGTGGAAGACCATGATACAGAGGCTATGGCACTACCCAAGACTAGAGAACAAAGGTTTGATTTTGGAGTGCCTTTTCCTAGAAGAGTTGCTTACCATAGTTAATGAGTCATATCTACCCTTACCAAGAGGATAATGGCCACTGAACAATTACAGTGCATTAGCCCCTTGGGTGAAGAAGAATTGTTTGGTAATCTCAGTGTTGTCAGGTGTAAGAGGACATAGGAGAATATGTAAAGAATACACCAGAATTTTCGATGTGTGTTTAGGCAAAGGGAAAATGAACCGTAATCAGAGAGAAGGATCCAATGTAGTACTGTCTGGCCAGTCAAAGGACCCCATAATTCACTAGTTTTATTATATATATATATATATATATATATATATATATATATATATATATATATATATTATATGCATTATACTATATGTATTATAATATATATATATATATATATATATATATATATATATACATATTTATTATATATATAGTATATATATACATATGTATATATATATATTAAATATGTATACATATTATATATATTACATACTATATATACATATGTATGCATATATACAATATACATATATATATATATATATATATATATATATATATATATATATATATATATATAAATATATATATATATATATATATATATATATATATATATATAAATATATATATATATATATATATATATATATATATATATATATATATATATATATATATATGTATGTATAAATGTGTGTGTGTAGAGAGAGAGAGAGAGAGAGAGAGAGAGAGAGAGAGAGAGAGAGAGAGAGAGAGAGTGTATATATATAAATGTATATATACATGTATATGAGTAAAAATTTATATATTACTTGACAAATATTTTAGTCAAAAATCCACCGGAAAAATGAAAGTGAAAGAATAATTACCTAGCCCTTTTTTGCATTGTGTACATTTCTTCGGGGGTACAAAGAAGTGTACGTAATACAAGACAGTTTTTTGTACCTGGATATCATACATAAATATGTATATATGTACAGTATGTATGCATATAGGCTTATATATGTATATAACCATAAGGAGGTGTTGAAGTTTTTCTCTTACTGATCGGCATGGTTCAAAAGCTTTGGACTTGGCCTCTGAATCAAGCTGTGACCACATCATAAGTGAAGCCTCTCATAGGTCTGGTAACTGCTTGGAAGTAGTACACACTGACCCACCTGGCATTATAACAAGTAAGATCAGTTCTGCAGTTAGGACACGGATAAGGGTAAGGATAAGGATAGGGAAGTGGGGAATATGGAGAGAGGAAGAGTACCCCTGGATACAATCTAGCTCATAGCCAGAAGGCACGAACTCGAGATGGGAAGGAATAGGGAAAAGGGAGAAAGGGAAGTACAAGAGAAGAGTAAAAGAGAGAGGCAGACCCTCGTGCGATGTTATATAAGATTAGGAGCCACCTAAAAGTGTAAGCTACTAAGACTGAAACAAAAGAAGTCGGGGAGTGGAAGGGTTTTTTGGTTCTCGCAATGTCTAGCCCTGTTGCAAGAACTGTGTCTGTCTGGACACTATTTTGATGGTTAAAGAAAATTATGGCGGTTGAAAAGTTATGATGTTTTTGCAGTTGGGACATCATGCCTTAATGTCCTTATTAGTGAAGACTGATGTAAGATTTATATAAAATCAAAAGCAGACTGGAATGGCATTGTGGGTGATTTTTCAAACTTTCAATTGGTCACAATTGTATAATAGTAATGAGCCGATTGTTATTTTGAATG
Source organism: Palaemon carinicauda (assembly GCF_036898095.1). NCBI lineage: Eukaryota > Metazoa > Arthropoda > Malacostraca > Decapoda > Palaemonidae > Palaemon > Palaemon carinicauda. The sequence continues at coordinate 116,227,724 of NC_090725.1, read as the reverse complement.
AGGATCTGGTCAACATAATTGATAGGCGTATCCCTTCTTACGGGCTAAAGTGCCAAGTAAAAGACATTTTCATTTCATTTCACTAGGGCTGCTTATCTGGTCCTGTACTAGAGGGGAACACTACCTTCTACAGGACCTCCATGGTTGTTTTATGATGTTCTATTGGGAGCATTTAACATTTCACAATGCGCATTGCTCACTTACTGTTAGATCATCACTATCGAAACACTCGCAGAATAAGAAAGTGTTCAGTTTCTTCTCGAAATCCTTAATATCTTCAATTATTCTGATGTTTCGTGGGAGCTTATTGTATAATCTTGGGGCCGCCTATTTAATGTCTCTGGAGCCTACTGTAGACATGTATCTAGGTTCTAATAGTTAGAAACCATCTATAATTATTTTCGTGTCAGGATGATTTGATGTTTGCACAATACGTAGCAATTCTCTTAGATTTTTTGGACAACCGCTTCTGATAGCTTGGTGGGTTATTTTACATATCTTAAACTCAATTCTCGCTTTTATCGGCAGCCAATGTAGACATCCATGGTTCATTGATGACTGTAGATGTGCTTATTTCGAGAAGCAGTTGGCTTATTATCTCAGGAGGGGTAACAGATCATATTTGACTTGGAAGAACTATAATCAGGTAAGAACTCTCCGGTACAACCCAGGAACATAAGATGTTGGTTACCCTTAAATCTGCACTCTTGGTGTAGACATAACAGTTCCTCCTTCGTCTGAACTCAGATGGCTGTCACTCACTGTCCAAAAGAAAAGGCAACCTTTTTGGCTGATGTGTTTGACAGGAAGCATAGTAACCTAATGAGAAACTCTATCTTCTTCATTCCAGTTTTCCTGAAGCTATACGAACTACTTTATCTTTTCGATCTCGGTAAATTAAAGCTCTCTTGAGGGACTTATGCTTATGGAGTAGACCCAAATGGTATTTTTCCTTTGTTTTTTATAAGGACTGCAGATATTTTAGCTCTTAAGTTATTTATTGTTTTGAACAAGTTAGCAAGAAGACGTTATTTTAGCACGTGCTAGAGAATTGGTAGTGTTACTCTATTATTATGCAAATGTGTTTGTTGTAGCTCGAAGTCCAGCTGATTATCGCCCAATTTCCTTAACTCATATTATCTAAGTTTTTGAACGTCTTTTGGCAAAACATCTAAATAGGTTTGCGGAAGGGAATCATCTGTTCCCTACTTTGCAATTTAGTATATTAAAGGCCTTGGAGGATGTGACGCCCTCTAATGCTGTACAGAAATCCCTTGTTTGTGATCAGGAAGTTCGTATGATTGGCCTTAATTTTAGTGCTGGCTTAGACCATGCTAATCACAAGACCCATGTTTTCAAATTAGGAGTGAGTGGGTCTCTTTTTAGCACCATTATAGAATATTTAATGACATGGTCAGTACATATAATGAGAATAATATATAACAGATGGACATAATAACAGAATGGGTCCTTAGAAATTGCAAAAGAAACACGGGAAGGAAGAGAAGGCGATGGATTAATAGCTAAGAAAATTTGCGGGTATAGACTGGCATAGAACGACCATAAACATATGCGAGTAGAGGAATATGTCTGAGACCTTTGTCCTGCAGCGGACTAGTTATGGCTGATACTGATATTATATATATATATATATATATATATATATATATATATATATATATATATATATATCAAATTGGATAGATCGTAAGTGATAATATGATGTTTTGGATTGAAAAATGGAGAGAAAGCAAGAATAGGTAATATCTGATTTATCTAAAAACTTCATTATAAATGGGATTATGCTATAAACTTATGAAGTTTATTTTTGGTTTGTACCTATTTGCCTCATCACCTATATTGATAACAACGTTAACATACCCATTCCTGGGACTAATTGATTACATGCAAATAGAAAAATCATTAGTTAGGTGACCTAACAGTAATACAAAATGCAGGGTCAGAAAAAAAAATCACAGCCTCTTCATAAAGAAAAAACTTTTTCACCAATTTTCATGATCACTGTTTGATTTCTTGTACTCATACATTTATGAATTCTATATAGATATTAATGTCTCTCTCTCCCTCTCTCTCTCTCTCTCTCTCTCTCTCTCTCTCTCTCTCTCTCTCTCTCTCTCTCTCTCACGCACACCTTATTTTGTGATGCCAGATAATATATAATAATCAATCAATCAACCTCTCTTTGCTTTTTGCATGTTTAAAAGTCATTTATCATACTTTATTAACCGTAGCAAATACAAAAAGAAATGTGCTTTTCTCTTAACTTTGCATTTTCAACGGCCTAGGTTTCATGAAGTATAAGTGACCCCTGCATGTTGCTTTAGTTAGAGAAAGTTTGAATATGATATTCTGATTTATTCATTGTTTACCATTCGCACTTATGACTTAAGCAAGAGGTTGCAAGTAAAAGGAAATTTTGTTCCCAAATTTAGCTGATCATACGTCTAGCAATTTTGATCATTCTTTTGAAAACAATCCCGTTGAGATACTACCGCTAGAGGGTTATGGGGTCCTTTGACTGGCCTGACAGTATTACATTGGATCCTTCTCTCTGGTTACGGTTCACTTTCCCTTTGCCTACACATACACCGAATAGTCTGGCATATTCTTTACAGATTCTCCTCTGTCCGCATACACCTGACAACACTGAGATTACCAAACAATTCTTCTTAAGCTAAGGGGTTAACTACTGCACTGTAATTGTTCAGTGGCTACTTTCATCGTGGTAAGGGAAGAAGAGACTCTTTAGGTATGGTAAGCAGCTCTTCTAGGAAGACACTCCAAAATCAAACCATTGTTCTCTAGTCTTGGGTAGTGTCATAGCCTGTGTGCCATGGTCGTCCACTATCTAGGATTAGAGTTCTCTTGCTAAAGTTTTCATGGTTTATATACGAGATATTTATTTTAATATTCTTAAAATATTTATTTTTTCCTTGTTTCCTTTCCTCACTGGGCTATTTTCACTGTTGGAGCCCCTGGGCTTGTAGTATTCTGCTTTTCCAGCTAGGGTTGTAGCTTAATAATAATAATAATATATGTATGTATATATATACATATATATATATATATATATATATATATATATATATGTGTGTGTGTGTGTGTGTGTGTGTGTATGACTTTGTGTGTGAGTGTACGTACTCTATATATGTGTATACATATACTCTATATGTATATATATATATATATATATATATATATATATATATATATACATATATATATACACACACACACACACACACACACATATATATATATATATATATATATATATATATATATATATATATACATACATACATACATACATATTATCGTGGCCCCAGGAGTTGAAAGTACTATATAATGTGAATGTAATCATGACGCTTTTTGCATCTTTATTAAATATCAATTGACAAATTGACAATCCACCCTATGTCACCTTGACCAATGGGTGACTTTACCTTGAAGTGTAGAAGCAAGCCAACGTTCCTTACTGGCATTCGTGCATAGATTCAAAGAACATTGAGTTTCTCATTTTTAATCTCCGCACAGTCATTTTCTGCTTCATATATTATCTGAAATATAGATATTTACTTGAGGATGTATCTTCATTGGATAATGTTTTATTTGTGAAAATAATAAATATATAAAGGATATGGGGAACCTATGCTGTATCTTCTGCCAAATGTTTCCTAGAGTTCATGGAGAAATACGTTTATGTTGATCTCTGAGGAAGGTAAGACACTAAGTAAACCTGTATCGGTAGTATAAGAAGGTGTTTTTCTCCCATGACTAATAGTTGGTTAGATTCTCTCCTGAAGAAAAGCTCTGAAAAATTTAGCTGGTTCGAACTTTGAACGTCACCTGCGTATACATGGCATGTCAATTACAGTGAATGGGAGAATCTATTAAGCAAATATTAAGAGTTCTTCACCAATGGTACAGGTAAGCTTATGAATGTACGAATGGGATCAGTCTGTTTCCTAGAGGGCGAGTGTTGAGCATAATGGTGGAATCACACTAGCTTCTATTACTTGCTCGAGGTTTTCGCCATCCTCCAGCGATGATAGCGAGCGAAAGTGATGTATCGTCACACAAAGATATCACAGTACGAGGAGCAATTGGGAAAAAGCTAAACGAAACTGATCAGCTGATATCATCTTGACGACCAGAAATTTTCTAATTGTTGCAGTATTAAGTATTATCGGTATATTATGAGAATTGGAGAATTCTATAATTCTCTTGAGCCTTGTTGGACCCAAGATTGTCAAGCAAAAGCACGTCCTATTTGCAGTCGCCATATTGTGTTTTTACATTTGTGCTCGCTGCTTCCCGTCTAGTTGGGAAGCCAATATCTCGAGCAACTAGTTCGCAGGCTTTCCATTTTCGGCAGCAACGGCTTCCTGCTGGTGAAAACAAGCCTAGCGTCATTTTAGCTTTATAACGTTTTGAATTTCGTGATTCCTTCTGTCAAATCTTTAATAATTTTTACATTACTGGGTTTACTAAAGGGTTTCTAGTAACTAATAGAACAATTATAAGGATTTTGTATGCCTCAAAGAATTTTTAATCCATCTGCGGAGACTCCATTTACTCTTGGGTTGAGCGATTTACTTTAAACGTTTAGAGAGTTCTTATAATCTTGTCTAACTTATTCTTGAATTCGTATACTGTGTTACTATCCACTACATTCAGAGTTACTATCTACTACATTCGCTGAGAGAGAGAGAGAGAGAGAGAGAGAGAGAGAGAGAGAGAGAGAGAGAGAGAGAGAGAGAGAGACTCACTCATGTTACTTACGTACGTTGAACCCTTGCAGCCAAAGATAATAATAGGAAAAATGTTACTTGGTTCTTCATTTAGAATTGTTCAACACAATTTCGATATAATTCAAACTCTTAGTTCTGTTTGTATATGACTGTGCTGATACTTAATAGTTGTGTGTGTATACACACACACACACACACACACACACATATATATATATATATATATATATATATATATATATATATATATATATATATATGTGTGTGTGTGTGTGTGTGTGTGTAGTTGTGTGTTTCTATATACGTAGCTTATATATATTTATATAATGCATCCATATGTGTATCTATAAATGTCTATACGTATACAGTATGTACATATGTATATATACATATACATATACATATATATATATATATATATATATATATATATATATATATATATATATATGTGTGTGTGTGTGTGTGTGTGTGTGTGTGTATGTATATGTACATATATGTATGTATGTATTTATATCCCTTACGTGATGAAAGGATTTGCGAATCAGCCATGACCAGTACGTCCTAGATTTCGTCAATGTCGTCTTCTGTATTGCAATATTCGTGGTCTTCATGCAAATATCCAAGACCTTACAGTTGCGTCCAGACAGTATGATATTCTTTTGTGCTCAGAAACTTTGGTTTCTAATATGAGGCACTCATCTGAGCTCCTTATAACTGGTTTTAAGAAGCCAATAATGCTGAAACGTGATGCCATTCCTAGGGCCAGGGGAATGGCGGTGTATATTAGGACCGAGTACCCTGCTTCTCATAAGTCCTGCTATCAATGTGGATGTCATGAGATTCAGGTAATAAAAGTTTGTGGCAGGCATAACAACTTTTATTTGTGTTCGATCTACCGGAATTCAGACATGGATGATTCTATCTTCGATTGTCTTCTTACCATTATGGCTAAGATACAAGAAGATGATAGAAAGGCTTCTTTTGTCTTTGTTGGTGATTTTAATGCTCACCATAGGGAGTGGTTAAGTTCTATCTCTCCTACCGATCGCCATGGCTTAAGAGCTTTAGACTTTGCCTCTGAATCAGGCTGTGAGCAAATCATAAATGAAGCTACTCACAGGTCTGGTAATTGCTTGGACCTCGTATACACTGACTCCCCTGGCGTTATAACTAGTAAGGTTGATTCTCCAGTTGGGACTTCTGATCATGCCTTGATTTCATTATTAGTGAAGACTGAGCAGCCTGTCCCTGATATATCATATTCCTGTAAAATTTATATGAAATCCCAAGCAGACTGGAATGGGATTTTGCATGATCTTTGTGCTTGAATTGGTCACAATTATATAATAGTGTAGATCCTGTTGTCTCTTTGAATGAGAATCTAGTCAACATAATTGATAGGCGTATCCCTTCTCGTGTGCTAAGGTACCGAATGAAGGACAAACCGTGGTTCAATGATGATTGTAGACGTGCTTATTTGGAGAAGCAGGAGGCCTATCACCTTTGGAAGGGTAACAGATCAGATTTGACCTGGAACAACTATACTCAGCTTCGAGCTTTTGCTCAGAGAGTTTATGCCTCAACTGAAAAGGAGTACAATTTAATCATAAAAGAAACCCTCTCTGGTACAACTCAGGAACATAAATGGTGGTCTACCCTTAAATCTGCACTCTTTGGTGTAGATGCAGCAGTTCCTCCTTTACTTAAACCAGATGGCTCAGTCACTCACTGTCCAAAGGAAAAGGCATCCCTTTTGGCTGATGTTTTTGACAGTAAACAGAGTAATGAAAAACTTGAACTTCCTTATTCCTGTTTTCCTGAGGCTAAACTAACTAGTTTAGCTTTTCGATCTCGTGAGATTAAAGCTCTGTTGATGGACCTTGATGCTTATGGAGGTGTAGACCCAAATGGTATTTTTCCTTTGTTTTTTATAAAGACAGCAGATTTCTTAGCTCCAAAGTTATCTGTTATTTTGCGCAAGTTAGCAAGAAGAGGAGCTTTTAGCACTTGTTGGAGAATTGGTAATGTTACTCCTCTATGTAAATGTGTTTGTGGTAGCTCAAGTCCCACTGATTACCGCTCAATTTCCATAACTCCCATATTATCTAAAGTTTTTGAACGTCTTCTGGCAAAACGTCTTAATAGGTTTGCTGAAGGTAATCATCTATTCCCTAGTTTGCCATTTGGTTTTCGTAAAGGCCTTGGAGCATGTGATGCCCTTCTTACAATCTCCAATGCAGTACAGAAATCCCTTGATTGTGGTCGTGAAGTTCGTATGATTGGCCTTGATTTTAGTGCTGCCTTTGACCGTGTTAATCATGAGGCCCTTGTTTTCAAACTGAAACAGTTGGGAGTGGGTGGGTCGTTTCTTAGCATTATTATTGATTTTTTAAGTAGTAGATCTCAAAGAGTAGTTGTTGATGGGCACCATAGTGAGTATAGGAATGTGATATCCGGTGTTCCACAGGGTAGTGTTCTTGGCCCATTACTTTTCATACTATATACACATGACATGTGGTTTGGCCTAGAAAATAAGCTTGTTGCATATGCAGATGATGCTACTCTCTTTGCATCAATTCCATCCCCTGAATGTAGACCTGGGGTTGGTGAATCCCTTAATAGAGATCTAGCTAAAATTAGTGCATGGTGCAAGTTATGGGGTATGAAGTTGAATCCTAACAAAACTCAAAGTATGATTGTAAGTAGGTCAAGGACGGTGGCTCCTCAACATCCGGATCTCAGTATTGATAATGTTTCTTTAAATTTGTATGACTCTTTCAAAATTTTAGGTGTGATTCTCGACAGCAAATTTACTTTTGAGAAACATATAAGGTCTGTGTCTTCTTCAATTGCACAAAAAATTGGCTTATTGAGAAAGTCTCTTAAGATATTCGGTGATCAATCTATTCTGAAGAAGTGTTTTAATTCTTTTATTCTACCTTGTTTTGAGTATTGTTCTCCTGTCTGGTCTTCAGCTGCTGATTCTCATCTTAATTTGTTGGACAGAAACTTACGGTCTATTAAATTTCTTATTCCTGATCTAGATATTAATCTCTGGCACCGTCGTTCAATTAGTTCATTATGCATGTTGCATAAGATTTTTCATAACTCTGACCATCCTTTACATTCAGATCTCCCTGGACAATTCTATCCTGTTCGTAATACTAGGCTGGCAGTTAATTCTAATAGCCAGGCCTTTTCCATCATAAGACTCAATACCACGCAGTACTCTAGAAGTTTTATTCCAGCTGTTACCAAGTTGTGGAATGATCTTCCTAATCGGGTTGTTGAATCAGTAGAACTTCAAAAGTTCAAAGTTGGAGCAAATGCTTTTTTGTTGACCAGGCGGACATGAGTCTTTTTATAGTTTATATATGACATATTTGTTTTTGAAGTTGTTCATAGTTTATATATGACATATCTGTTATGACGTTGTTACTTTTTTTAGAATGATTTACTGTTAATTTGTTCTCTTCAGTTATTTATTTCCTTATTTCCTTTCCTCACTGGGCTATTTTTCCCTATTGGAGCCCCTGGGCTTATAGCATTTTGCTTTTCCAATTAGGGTTGTAGCTTGGATAGTAATAATAATAATAATAATCAGCAAAACTGATAGTCGTGACCAACCATACTAGCCTGGTTTGCTGGGAGGGATCGGATTAAAGTCTCTCATCATCACTAATCAGCATTGGCCTCTATGGTGAAGAAAACTAGACGAAACTCCAGACATGAATTGACACATCTGAGGCCTTTGTTCTGCAGTGGACCAGAACCGGCTACATTTTGTTGTTTTTGTCGTTATGTATGTATGTATGTATGTATATATATATATATATATATATATATATATATATATATATATATATATATATATCTATATATATATATATATATATATATATATATATATATATATATATATATATATATACATATATATAAGAGTTTGTACATATATATACTGTATACATTATATATATATATATATATATATATATATATATATATATATACATAAAAGTTTGTACATACATATATACTGTATACATTATATATATATATTCACACACACACACACATATATATATATATATATATATATGTGTGTGTGTGTGTGTGTGTGTATATATGCATTTATTCATGTATAAGAATATATAATTATATGTATATATATATATATATATATATATATATATATATATATATATATATATATATATATATATATATAATTTATGTATACATATATATGCATATAATTATATGCATTTTTTGTATTGTAAATGTATATTCACTGTATAATTATATCTATATATATATATATATATATATATATATATATATATATATATATATTCATATATATGCATATATGTATATACGTGTTTATGGTATGCAAAATAACTTTATACATACTTTTTGTCATATATATATATATATATATATATATATATATATATATATATTCATGTATTTATATTATATATATATATATATATATATATATATATATATATATATATATATATGCATACATGTATAGTTATATATATTATATAAAGATATGTATATATGTACATGGGTAACACTCACACTGAAACTCAATGTTCAGTCTTTATAAAATAAACATAAGGGAAAGGAAAACATAGGCTGAATCATTGTGTTTTTCAAGAGAATTAATTTGTTGAGAGAAATTTTTCAAATTTATATATATGGTACAGTGAGGGTACAAACATATAGGCTATACGGACATTTGCAGAACAGTTCTTCAGATAAACAAGGTAACTGTAAGGACTTGAGCTCGTAGTTGTTTTAGGGGGTGATGCTCCTACCCTTTAGGAAACTGGATTGCTAATATGGGCAGTAGGATGGCCAGGGCACTAGCCACCCATTGAGATACTACCACTAGAGAGTTATGGGGTCTTTTGATTGGCCAGACAGTATTTCACTGGATCCTTCTCTCTGGTTACGATTCATTTTCCCTTTGCCTACACACACACACACACACACACACACACACACACACACACACAAACACACACACACCGAATAGTCTGGCATATTCTTTACACATTCTCCTCTGTCCTCGTACACCGGACAACACTGAGATACCAAACAACTTTTCTTACTTCGCTGTAATTGTTCAGTAGCAACTTTTCTCTTTGTAAGGGTAGAAGAGACTCTTTAGCTATTATAAGCAGCTCTTCTAGAAGGACACTCCAAAATCAAACCATTGTTCTTTAGTCTTGGGTAGTGCCATAGTCTCTGTATCATGGTCTTCCATTGTTTTGTCTTGGGTTAGAGTTCTCTTGCTTGAGGGGACACTCGGGCACACTATTCTATCCTATTTCTCTTCCACTTGGTTTGTTAAAGTTTTTATAATTTATATGAGATATTTATTTTAATCTTGTTGCTCTTATTAAAATATTTTATTTTTCTTTGTTTCCTTTTCTCACTGGGCTATTTTCCTTGTTGGAGCCCTTGAGCTTATATCATTCTGCTTTTCCAACTAAGGTTGTAGCTTAGCAATTAATAATAATAATATAAAATACCAGGTGATTTTTTTTTTTCTTTTATCACTTCACATACTACAATTCATCATCATTTTCATCTCCTCTTTCGCCTATTGACGCATCATCTCCCAATTCACGCTTCATAGTCCTCAGTCTTGTAGGCCTGGGTCTTCCAACTCTTTTAGTGCATTGTGGAGCCCAATTGAAAGTTTGGTGAAATTATCTCTCTTGGGGAGTGGGAAGAGCATGCCCAAACCATATCCATCTACCCCTCACCATGATCTTATTCACATATGGCACCTGGATAATCTCTCTTATAGTTACATTTTTAATTCTGTCCTGCCATTTGACTCCCAATAGGGCTTTGCTCTAATCTACAAATTCTGTTTTCATTGTCATACCACGACTCATGTCCATACAGTAACACCGATCTCATTAAATTGATATATTACTAAATATTAATATATGCTTATATGCAACGATTGTTTAAACTTATCCATGTATATACAGAAACATATACGTGGATATATACCCTTCTGAGTGAGGATACCTTAATGTGGTGAAAGGTTTTGTGTATCGCCATGATCAGCAAAGCTGTATTAGTCAGGACCACACATACTAGGTTGGTTTACTGTGAGCGATCAAACGAAAATGTTCTACCGTCGTCAATCCGCTGTGGCCAGTGGTGATGAAAACTGGCCAAACTCCACACATGAAAAAGGACATGCCTGAGGCGTTTGTCCTGCAGTGGACTAAAAGTTGTTGCATTTTTGTTGTACATAAATGCACACACATCCATATATATATTTGCACACCAATGTATACTTACACACACACACACACACACACACATATATATATATATATATATATATATATATATATATATATGTATATATATATATATATATATATATATATATATATATGTATATATACAGTATATGTATATATATATATATGTATATATATATATATATATATATATATATATATATATATACAAAATATATATATATATATATATATATATATATATATATATATATATATATATATATATATATATGTGTGTGTGTGTGTAAATATACTGTATATATATATGTGTGTGTATATATTCATGGATATATGCACATATAACTCTATTCATATAAATATACATATACATAGACATTTGTGCATAATTTACATACCACTGCTCATATATATATATATATATATATATATATATATATATATACATATATATATATATATATATATAAAGACACAAGTACCAGCAAACTATATACCCATATGTTCAATATGTACAAGTGTACATACTGTACATGTGAATGATAGCATAGATCAGAAATCATTCACAACTTGAAGGACAGTTTGACACAGCAATTCCTGATACAACTTGCTCTGAAGAAGTGTACCCAGCCACACCCATACTTCGCGGCGAGTTCCTGTGTTTAGCCCCGCCCACCACCTCTTGCCATCAATTTCAACACTTGCTATCTATAGTCAATTCTTTTTAGTGAGGCAGATCTGCACAGACTCGCAGGGGTGCCCTTTTAGCTCAGAAAAGTTTCCTGATCGTTGATTGGTTAGACAAGATAATTCTAACCAATCAGAGAGCCGGAAACGTTTCCGAGCTAAAAGGACACCGCTGCGAGTCAGAGCAAATGCCCCTCATTAAAAAAAAAATTGAGTATAGTTACTCACTGCTAAGTAAGGGTGTGGAATGGTGCACTTCTTTGGAGCAAGGTATGTCAGGGACTCCTGTGTCCGACTGTACATCATTCTTATTTGAGAAACCAGGTATTACCAAAGTCAGTTCTGTTGAAGAAAATAAATTTCATCAAATTTGCAAATCTCTTTCCATTGCTGATCCCATATTTGAGTCATTATCAAATATTTCTTTACATAGAACTTGATTCTGTGATGTTTCTTTCTAATAAATTATTAGAATGAACCATAATCTGGCTTCCGGTACAGTGTTTCTATGTACCGTTAAGCGGTTACAAAGGACCTCTCCTCACATTGCATGCAAGGTGCATCCTATCAGGGTTTTCCCCTAAAACTGCATGGTGCAACTTCTAGCCTCAGTCTGGAGCTAAGGTCGACGACTCTCTTTAATTCGCGCTAAGAGATGATTTTTCATTTGTCCAAAACACCAAATTCATCATAACCTCCTTCCAACTTCGTTGTCGGAGGTAAGAAACGAAGATTAATTAAAAAAAAAAAAAAACGTACTATTAGGTAAACAAAAAACTTCCAAGGTCGATTGTGAATAATTCTGCTCTGAAAATATGTTCTAATAAAGTCAGTAAAAATAATATCATCGCTATAGACATTCAGGACATAAACAAACAACCTTCAGTTATACTAACAGTTTTACCATCTATGAACAATCGTTAAACCAATTACCCCCCCCCCCCTCTCTCTCTCTCTCTCTCTCTCTCTCTCTCTCTCTCTCTCTCTCTCTCTCTCTCTCTCTCTCTCTCCTCTCTCTCTCTCTCTCTCCCTGGGATTTGGAAAACAAATTCAAACGTTTAGTTATAAACAGAAAAAAGTCTAATAACTCTCTCTCTCTGTCTCTCTCTCTCTCTCTCCTCTCTCTCTCTCTCTCTCTCTCTCTCTCTCTCTGGGATTTGGAAAATAGTCAAACGTTTAGTTATAGACAGAAAAAAGTCTAATAATTCTCTCTCTCTCTCTCTCTCTCTCTCTCTCTCTCTCTCCTCTCTCTCTCTCTCTCTCTCTCTCTCTCTGGGCTTTGGAAAATAGTCAAACGTTTAGTTATATATATAGAAAAAAGTCTAATAACTCTCTCTCTCTCTCTCTCTCTCTCTCTCTCTCTCTCTCTCTCTCTCTCTCTCTCTCTCTCTGGGATTTGGAAAATAGTCAAACATTTAGTTATAGACATAGAAAAATAGTCTAATAATTCTCTCTCTCTCTCTGTCTCTCTCTCTCTCTCTCTCTATCTCTCTCTCCTCTCTCTCTCTCTCTCTCTCTCTCTCTGTCTCTCTCTCTCTCTCTCTCTCTCTCTCTCTCTCTCTCCTCTCTCTCTCTCTCTGGGATTTGGAAAATAGTCAAACATTTAGTTATAGACATAGAAAAAGTCTAATAACTCTCTCTCTCTCTCTCTCTCCTCTCTCTCTCTCTCTCTCTCTCTCTCTCTCTCTCTCTCTCGGATTTGGAAAACAAAGCCAAACGTTTAGTTATAGACATAAAAATAACACTTTCAATATCCATCTATGAACAATCGTTAAACTAATTAATATCTCTCTTTCTCTCTCTCTCTCTCTCTCTCTCTCTCTCTCTCTCTCTCTCTCTCTCTCCTCTCTCTCTCTCTCTCTCTCTCTGTAAAATCATATTATTATTATCATTATTATTATTATTATTATCATTATTATATTATTATTATTATTACAAGCTAAGCTATAACCCTAAATGGTAAAGCAAGATGATATAAGCCAAAAGACTCCTACAGGAAAAAATAACCCACTAAGGAAAGGATACAAGGACAAAAAAAAAAACTACAAGAGTAGTAATTAATGATTAAAACAAAATATACAAAGAACAGTAACAGCATTAAATTAGATCTTTCATATATAAACTATAAAAACTAGAGAGAGAGAGAGAGAGAGGAGAGAGAGAGAGAGAGAGAGAGAGAAGAGAGAGAGAGAGAGAGAGAGAGAGAGACCAAAGTTTCTATGCCTTGCACCGCCAAGGACATGCCTCCCTAAAAGGCTGTAAGGTCGAAGGAAAGTCACTGACGTCTTATGGGTGCCATTAATGTCAGGCGGGTGAAGACATCCGCCAAGGAACTACTTGGGTCATAGATGTGGAATGTTCACTGTCTCATTACGTATTAATAATGGTTTTATTAGTCAATGCTAAAGACACATTTTGTCAAAAAGTTCTAAATTCTTCAGAATAAATATATAATTACCTCCGCCAACGAAGTTGGAAGGTGGTTATGTTTAACCCCTTTTTTGCGTGTTTTTGTGTATTTTTTTTTTTTTTTTTTTTTGTGAACAGCATCCTAACCTCAATTTTAATCTTAAAGTAATGAGACTTGCGGGGATTAACTGTTTTGTAAAAAGCTAGAGTGTCCCTCTAGTTTTAAATGTTCTTCAGTGTTTTATTTATCTAATGTCTACTGATGAGGTTCCTTGCATTTCCCTCAGAAAACTTCCCTTTCTATCTAATTTATCATCCTCATATTTTGTTAAATTTCTTATAGGTTATATAGGAGATATTTATCTTAATATCAATATTATTCTTAAAATATCTATTTTTTCCTTGTTTCCTTTCCTCACTGGGCTATTTTTCCTGTTGGAGCCCCTGGGCTTATACATTCTGCTTTTCCAACTATTATTATTATTATTAATTAGCAATTAATAATAATAATAATAATAATAATAATAATAATAATGAGAGAAAGCACTCCATCTATACTTGATATTTTCTCCAGTTATTACAAAAGTGAGGCATCACACCATACTCATTGTCATTAAAAGGAAACTGCAATTTAGAGTCTATTGCTGTTTCATGTATCATCGTTTAAAAGTTACTCATGAATGGCAGATGGAAGGGACAGTGATAATACCCTAGGAGGGCAATGTCATAAAGACTGACCATATATTATTATTATTATTATTATTATTATTATTATTATCATTATTATTATTATTATTATTATTATTATTATTATTATTATTATTAATTGCTAAGCTACAAACCTAGTTGGAAAAGCAAGATGCACTAAGCCCTAGGGCTCCAACAGGGAAAATAGCCCTGAGAGGAAAGGAAACAAGGAAAAATAAAATATTGCGTCAATAGGCTTAGGAGGAGATGATGAAGATGAACAAGAGGAGAGAAATGAGATAGCGTAACCTCAAGCAAGAGAACTCTAACCCAAGACAGTGGAAGACCATGGTACAGAGGTTATGGCACTAACCATATGATCAGCGCCCAAGCCTCCTCTCCATTAAGCTAGGACCGGGGAGGACCTCAATGGCTGCTGATGACTCGGCGGGTAGACCTATAGGGTCTCTTAAATCCCATCATCCTTAACTCACAAGGATGGTGAGATTACAGACGCTACACGAAACTATCGAGTTTGAACGGGACTCGATCTCCCGTCCAGCAGAGCATCAGTCAGGGACGTTTCCAATAAGAGTACCACAGGAGTTAGAAAACTATCAGATAAGATCCAAGAAAGTAGAGAGAGGTGGTATGGTCATGTCATGAGAGGAGATGAACAGTATATTGGGAGGAGGGTGATGGAAATGGAGGTACAGACAACGAGAAGGAGAGGGAGACCAAAGCGAAGGTGGATGGACTATATCAAGTATGACCTTCGATCAAAGGGATTAACCGGTGATGAAGTGTGGGACAGAGGTAGATGGAGAAAGCTGGTCAGAAACATCGACCCCACATAAAAGTGGGAAAAGATGCAGACAAAGAAGAAGATTGCCTTTTATTGATTGCAATAGTTTTCTTTTGCATTTATTACATGAAGCTCTGCATATCTTACTTATTATATTAGTTGTTACCATAGCGTAAGGGTTCCCAACTTTTTTTTTTATTTTTCGGTACCCCTTTGGTATTTTTATAGATTCCTGTGTCCCCAAAAGATTGAGAATAAAAAAGGGAAATAATGTAGTTGAGATTATGATATAATTTTATCATTCAATCTCATTGCAGATTACCTTATATATTGCGCAGTACTGGATCTTCTCTCTGATCCAATATACCCTCCTGAAGAGTAAAAATGTTATGCTGGTCCAGTGGTACATGTACCTTAGGTTGGGAATCCATAAAATATTGATATAATCATTATTGTTTTATGTTTTGTAATATCTTTGTGGGTGTTTACAATGAGTAGATCTTTTTAAGTGTTCTTCGATTTCTATTTGCATATTCGTTTATCACATTAACATTTTTTCTTTTTTTTCAGGATCAGCAGAATTACCTCTGAAAAAATGCAGCTACATTTAAAGACGATATTTTTTGTAATCTGCCTAGGAAATATTGCTAGGTGTCACGGTAATAATGTCTCAAGTTCAGAGTCAGATTTAGATGGAGTGTTATCAGAAGAACCAGGTTTGGGCAGTGTCTTGAATGATACAAGTACCAGTGTTGGCAGTGACTTGAATGATACAGTGGAAGTTAATGAGATCAATAATGACACTAAGATCTGCTCTGAGGAACCAAAAGATACCTCAATCTCTATACTGAGGTGCCCGGACGTTTTGGCATTCGACAAACATTTCATTCAGGTGTGTTTTTTATTTCTTTACAGATGCAAATGTTTGAAGTAATTTTAGATTCATTACATTGTCTCCAAGTTGCATTAATTCTCTTGTGTCATAAATATTCCTATAGAGTTTAAAGTATATATTTTATACATAAGTTAAGAAGTATAGTTTGTTTTTGTTCATTTATTTTTTTATCTGACTAAATGCCTTATTTTTTCAGGGTGACAATAAAAGTTTTGAAATTGAAATAGAGTCCGTTGGAGGTGTCTTTAATTTTCCACAACATCTTGGACAGATTCATATGGAGTCTCTTACAATAAGTGAAGCAAAATTAACCTTCTTCAATCGTTCGTCTGAAACCCAGGTATGAATATTGATGTATAAGTCTTCATTGCTTCTATTAATTTAAATTATATAAATTTGATGCTAAATGAGCATAGGTAACGGATGTCTTGAAAGAACTTACTAAAAATTTCAAGCCCATTTTTATAAATATTGCTATATCTTTAGACCCTACGGTACTTTTCGGGAATCTAATGACGTACCAGAATTTATTGATTAGGGCAATTTACTCTTGAACATTTTCAAGTTCCACAGTATTCCTTGTCGTCAATAACCTTCGATGTCAGGATGCCAGAGAACTTCAAATCATTCCTTCAGTATTCCATGTAGATATGCGAACACTTTGTCCTTTGCTTAGCTAAAGCGTCAGGAAAGCAGTCCCGTCCAATCGGTTTTTTTTTCTTTCTGTCTAAGCCTGTGAATGGAAGTGTACTACAATATAACCTTTTTGGCTTTACATATCTAAATTCAATTTATGATATGTGTGCTAAACCTACTGTAATATACTTTAATGTGTATAGGGACACATAGATATATAAACAGATGTAGTCCTTTTGTTTTTATTGTTGTAGATTGTCTGGCCATTGTGGCCAAGTATGGGCTCTTGCAATAATGCAGTTCGTAGGTGACAAGTTTGTTCTGGTTTGTAGCTGATTAAGGATAAAAAAAATTTAATTTAGTATCGTTAGTTGTGCTTTTGTGTAAAATTATTTTCATTTATTGAAATATCCTCTTTAGAATAGGTGTAATATTTCCTTTTAGAGGAAATTGTTGTCAGAAAGAGATAAGAGTAACTTTTTGGTTTTACAAACTATGTATTTTAAAACATTTTCTAAAATCTAACAGAAGCAATGGTTGAATAGCATAGTCTTCATGCTTCAATATTATCTACCAAGTTGCTATTTTTTTTTCTAATTTTACAGTTTCTGAAGTCTTTAAAGAAGATGGATCTAAGCGGTAATCCTGACTTTGATGCTCAGTCTCTTGTTAACCTAACAAAACTAGAGTCCCTCACCCATCTTTCCATGAGAGGCAGTGCCCTTAAAACTCTTGGTAAGTAACGTGAATTTTTGTAGTATAGGTTTGAAAATGTATGATCATGACAAAGTTTTCATATTGCTTTCTGAACTAAAGATGCACACACTCAGTCTTACTAAGGTTTTAAACCATATGAGTAAATAGTATGTCTATCTTTTTTTAATAGAAATATTCTTTGATAAAGTATATTTCCCTGTAAAAAGGCAGATGGGATACAATGGAAATTTGATTAGGTTGTCTATGCTGGTGGGCTGTAGGTCATTAGTTTTATTCCCGACTGTAGAGCTCATTCCAATGTAAGCTAATAGACTTCATATTTTGGGTAATTCATATTTCTTCTGATCAGATACTGCTAACAATTTCGTTAACTACCTTTTGAAATTCATGTTGGAACTGATTCCCAAACAGAATAACCCTTCAAAACAATGTTCTTAATATTCAAATTAATCACAGTTCCATATCAATATTCCTTTCAAGTATTTCACGACAGAATAATCAGACTTGCAATAAAATATGTCTATCTATATCAAATTTTGACCTATGAGGGCAAAAAAATGCTTCTTACGCATTAAAAAATATTCGTCGAATAAAATTTATAATAAATACGAATTTGATAGTTATTGTACTTTGTTCCTGAATAAATTCTGTATAAAGTGAGTTGATATTTTTTCCAATGTGACCCAGAAAATTTTTCTGATCATGATCCTAATAGAATTGGTGTGAAAACAGAAACCTAAAAAAAAAATAAAAAGCTTTTTTCTAATCCTTATTCCAGACCCCTGTTGTCTTTCCCATTAGTACTACTGTACAGGGGTGAGGTTATTGGTCCTGAGGAAAGAGCCTCAACTCTATGGTAATTGGCCCCACCCCTCTCATTTTGGTCAGGATCCTAGCTTCTTTGTTGAATGCTGTTGTTGCAACATGGGGGAAATATAAGTCTTACCTTTACCCACCTACCTTGGCTGCCTGTCCCCTCGCCCAAGGCTTTTGGGCGGGATATTGGGTGCCTTACTCATCTTTTTTTTGTTGGCAAATCTCTTGAGAGATAACCATAGGCCTGACCTGAGTAGGAATTGCAAGACTCAGGAGCGGGGCACTCCGCTCATCCCCACACTGCCAGTAAATAATGAGATCCCCTCGGTTGCTAACTATAACCTCCTCTTTCTCAGATTAAAGGTTGTCTCCACTGCCTTTCCTTGAAGACATTGTCCTAAATGCTGCATCTTGTGTTTAGTTATTGTGTGAATACCAGGACATGTTCTTTGGGTTCAAGCTATCTAATGTGGTTTTGCATAGCCATCACAAGATCTGCCAATAATTGGTTATTGTGAAATAAATATTCACAGTGTTGAGTATTCACTAGCTGCCTAGTGTGTATACGAGTATTTTCTTTCTTAACCCCTTTGGCTGGGTTGGTGCTTTGGGTTGGAAAGCTATCGCACTCTTTGTATATATAGATTGCAAAACTGAGAGCGAGTCTCCAACCCGAATTTTAGGAATATAGTTCTATTTCATGTTGCTTTTTTTTTTGCATCAGGCAAAGAGTATTTCTGCAGTAGTGGTCGACATATATCATTTCAGTCTCTTTATCATTCAGATTGCTGCCTTTCACTTCCATTATGGATGCTTGTTCGTTCGATCATTTTAGAACGCCTTGCCTATAGCAAGACACAGGCTCTTGCACTAGGGCGGCCCGTACGAGAGATACGGACGCTTATTGCAGCAATCACAGAATTTGTATAGTCTTCCCTCATTTGTGCAACCCATGAATGTCTACTTCTAAGAAGACCTCGGTTGACTGAAATATCTCACTGTGGTGATGGTTGTCAAACGACCTTACCATCGACTGTAACTCGGTCAGTTACTGGACAACAACATTTTTCATTATCACTGTCATGTGTGCATATGTGCCTCTTCCTGTGTGTCTGATCATCACTCAAGCGTGTTGGTATAGCTGCAGCAGCAACTTTTCCCTGTTGTTTCACGTGGTTAATCATACCTCGACCACACATGTTGATCTATCAGGTCTGTCTTTTAAGACCATGGTTCAGAGGCTATGGCACTACCCAAGACTAGAGAACAATGGTTTGATTTTGGGGTGTCCTTCTCTCAGAAGAGGTGCTTATCATAGCTAAAGAGTCTCTTCTACCCTTACCAAGAGGAAAGTAGCTACTGAGCTTTGCAGTGCAGTAGTTAACCCCTTGGGTGAAGAAGAATTGTTTAGTAATCTCAGCGTTGTCAGGTGTATGAGGACAGAGGAGAATCTTTAAAGAATAGGCCAGACTATTCGGTGTATGTGTAGGCAAAGGGAAAGAACCGCAACCAGAGAGATGGATCCAATGTAGTACTGTCTGGCCAGTAAAACTCTCTAGCTGTAGTATCTCAACGGTTTGATTTCGGAGTCACTCGCAGACAAGAACCGCTTACAAAATCTAAAGTGTCTTCTATTAGAATAGGGGACATAGGAGAGGCAGTTTAGGAAGCTGCAAAGAATTTGAATATTAGAATGCTTTTGGGGGTTGACAGTTTGAGGATATAACGAGGGAAACTAAAATGAATAAATAAGGAGAGACACCACTTTTAGATAAGGTTCAACATTGAAGTATGTTGGTGGTAATGTAATTATTATTATTATTATTATTATTATTATTATTAAATGCTAAGCTACAACCCTAGTTGGAAAAGCAGGATGCTATACGCCCAGGGGCTCCAACATAAGTGACAAATGAACATCTGTTCAGCTCATCCGATGAGGGAATGTTTTCAATTTGGTGGTTGAAATCAATCATTTAATTTAAATGAGAAAGGCCATAAGGTTGGTCAATAAAAAAATAAGAGCATGACATTATTATGAAGATATTCTGTTTTCCTTGTTAATTGGGGTAATTGCATACACTTATTAGTTAATTTATTATTTCTAATTTACATTATATGTATATATATACACACACACACACACACACACATATATATATATATATATATATATATATATATATATATATATATATATATATATATATATATATATATATAGTAATGGTGTGAATGATACATTCAAGATGATAATGATCCTAACATCAGTCTTTAATCTTCGTATTGGAAAAATAATTGACCTAAAAATTTCTCTTCTTCACATACTTATTCTTATTCCAAAGATCCATCCTTTTTCAAATTGTATAATTGGATCGTCATATACCTCTCCTATAACCACAACCATGAGATTTAACAATTTCAGGTTGCACTTGTGACTCTCTCTCTCTCTCTCTCTCTCTCTCTCTCTCTCTCTCTCTCTCTCTCTCTCTCTCTCTCTCTCTCTCTCTCTCATTTGTGCCACCCATGAATGTCTACTTCTAAGAAGACCTCGGTTGACTGAAATATCTCACTGTGGTGATGGTTGTCAAACGACCTTACCATCGACTGTAACTCGGTCAGTTACTGGACAACAACATTTTTCATTATCACTGTCATGTGTGCATATGTGCCTCTTCCTGTGTGTCTGATCATCACTCAAGCGTGTTGGTATAGCTGCAGCAGCAACTTTTCCCTGTTGTTTCACGTGGTTAATCATACCTCGACCACACATGTTGATCTATCAGGTCTGTCTTTTAAGACCATGGTTCAGAGGCTATGGCACTACCCAAGACTAGAGAACAATGGTTTGATTTTGGAGTGTCCTTCTCTCAGAAGAGGTGCTTATCGTAGCTAAAGAGTCTCTTCTACCCTTACCAAGAGGAAAGTAGCTACTGAGCTTTGCAGTGCAGTAATTAACCCCTTGGGTGAAGAATAATTGTTTAGTAATCTCAGTGTTGTCAGGTGTATGAGGACAGAGCAGAATCTTTAAAGAATAGGCCAGACTATTCGGTGTATGTGTAGGCAAAGGGAAAGAACCGCAACCAGAGAGATGGATCCAATGTAGTACTGTCTGGCCAGTAAAACTCTCTAGCTGTAGTATCTCAACGGTTTGATTTCGGAGTCAATCGCAGACAAGAACCGCTTACAAAATCTAAAGTGTCTTCTATTAGAATAGGGGACAGAGGAGAGGTAGTTTAGGAAGCTGCAAAGAATTTGAATATTAGAATGCTTGTGGGGGTT
>NC_090725.1:116165704-116203204 GCF_036898095.1 Palaemon carinicauda | reverse complement strand
GAAAGCGGTCTCAAAAGGAAGGGAAAAACGTATGCAATAAAGGTACAAATGTTGCCGGTAATAACAGCACTGTAGGTAACGGCACTGTCACCACCCAAGGCTCTTCCCAAAGCAGAGGCATATAGCCATTCCCCTATTAAATGGCTAGACCTGCCGCCAGTAACGACAGTTTTGCTAAGTATAGCGGCAAGGTCAAACAGCAATAATTTCCACAGAAACGAAATGCCGTATAAGGAGGCTGTGACGTTATAGGCAACACCTCCGTAAATAGCGACATATCACTGTTACATGCCTAAGATTAGGAATGCCGTCGGAAACGACAAAGCCGTAAGTACCGGCACGGCCGTCAGTCTAACAACTCGCTCCTTTATAGAGAGGTATGCTAATGGCTCTGGAGGGTCAGGACCCCTACGGGATTAGGCCTCTCAAAGAACAACTGCAAAAAACACAGCATCATATAAATAAATCTAAGGTCGATGTCAGTATCGGGAAGACCAACCGCAGGGGAAGGTAACGACATGGGGTAGTATGCCAAAAAACAAAAGTAAAAACAAAATCAAATGCAATTCAATCTTAAAATCCCAGAGACTAGGAAACGGCAGAACACTAGAGTCAGCGCACCGACATTTTGAGCTCACCCTTCGCAAAGGGGAACGCGAAAGAACTGCCAGAACCGAGCATGAGAAATCTCGAATGAATGTAGCATGGCGGACCAATGAAACGCCGTTGAAGGATAGGTTAGGCCTGAATGCGACAAGTCAAAAGAAAGTATAGAAAGTACAGAAAGCCAGCAAACCGACTTATATTCAAATAAATGAGCTCACCCTTCGCAAAGGGGAGCTCTAAAAAGTGCCCATACCTAGCCCTGAAAATTCTCGAATGCTTGTACCACGATGGCCAAGAGCCTAAATGGTCAAAATACCGAGAAAACGCCAGCAAGTGGATCAAAAGACTCAAAAAACTAGTATAACTGAGCAAAACCTCCCCAAAGGAAAAACCACTGTTAACGATTCCGGAACTATAGACCAAAACGACATCGGCGAGTCCGTCTTTAACTAAAAAGTTACTGCGTCTAGGCTAGGCTAACCGAAACTGACACGCACCCACAAAAACATAAATTACAAAAATGCAATGTAAATGCAAACTCAAAATAGAGCCCAAAGCTTGGCAATGCTACAAAACTACTAGCTAACATGAATCTTGCACAATAAAACGAGTAAACGCGAAAACAAGGACGATCGGGTACCCAAAAATAGATTTTTCCTACATCAAAATAATTTTTTTTTTTTTTATTTTGATTATTTAAGGTTATTTTTGCAGTATACAACGAAATACTTATTTCCCTAGGCTAGATCTGGTGATGGAGAAAATTTAACTAATTTCTTATCTTTTTAATGAAGTGAAGATAACTATAGTTGGTATATTTCATCCACAGAAGCTAAAGCACCTTGATATTTCTGGGAACGATAAATTGAGTGTCATCACATTTCATGCCGGTAAGAAAGTTTTCTTTAATTTTTATGACATTTTGTGGTAGTGTGTGAGAAAACTATATGTAATATCTTTAATAATGTTTAAATGTTACGACTACATAGAGCTATATAAGTCTAATAATAACGAAACGAGAAAAGACATAGCTCGAGTATCAAGCAAGCTACTGGTAGAGCCTTAGTAAGACAAAAACAATCAAATAATGAAAGAGTCAAATAGATAAAACTCCCTTGTTAAAGCTGCCTCAAAATACAGCCCAAGTTTAGTTTCTTTCTATTGTCCTAAGACTATGAAGAGTTTTCTAGTTAATGTAGACTAGAATAAAAAAAATAACTGATACCAGTGGTCACAATTATCATGCATATATACATGTATGTTTAAATAAATTTATATACACACTTATGTAAAATCCTTATATGTATATACAATATATATATATATATATATATATATATATATATATATATATATATATATATATATATATATATATATATATATATATAAGTATGTGTCTTTATAAATGCATGTAAATGTTTGTCTATATACATATTTATATGCATCTTTATACATATATACCAAATATATATACGTATATATACATATATATATATATATATATATATATATATATATATATATATATATATATATTGGGCTCAAGCCATGTCGTCCTGATGGAAGTTCCTATAGGGTAGCTTCCTAGGGTATATTACAACTACGGCGATATTCCCAGAGAATTTACCTTAAGGTACCAGAATTCTAACTCCTGGAGCGAGTATCCCTCGTGAAAGGGATATCGCGACATATCAGAGGACGTATTCTTGACACGCCACATGGCAATCTACATCCTGGACAGAGATTTCGTCTCGTAGGAGGTGATTGGCGAGATACGAATTCGGGAAAGAAAAAGGGGAGCCGCTCCCAAGGCTTCCCTATCCTCCGATTCGTATGCGTGCCTGGCGCCAATCCTGGCGCCATCTGTATTTCCTTTTTGCGTAGCTTAACAACTCGGTGTTTTTTCCTGTTTTTCTCGCAAATCTTGGATTTATTCTACTTTTCATGGCTTCTCCGTCTTCGTTGGCCTCTGATAAGTTGAGTATAATGTCTTTTATGTATAAATGTAGGCTCTTGGTAAAATTTTGAGTGATTAATAGGATTAATCTTTGATACAAGAGCCGTAGCCTACCAGAGGCGTCCTGGACGCTGTCGCTCGCTAGGTATAAATTAGTTAGTCAGAGCGACATTCCTGGTTGTTTTGCTTTAATAAATTTTAGCTATTTAGCATTACATAGGATTTCCTTTCGTGCTTAGTATTATTTGGCGAAGTATTCGCCATTCTGGCCTACGCTAGGCCATGTAGCCTAGTCGTTTGGTCCTAGTACTTCATGCATGATTATAGTTTTTCCGAGTGTAATTAAAATTTTATTGAAGCTTTAGGCTATATTTTATACATTTTAGACTGTGTGGAATATTTCCAAGATAGTATACGAGTGAGTTTCGGTGATTTAGGTAATCGATTCTCTTGGTGCCTAGGCTAGTTGCTTATGGAGCCTTAGTATACTTTATCATACTCCCCGGTTGCTTTCTTTTCTTCGGAGAAGGTATGCAATCCCTTTCCCTCTGTTTAAGCCTTGGGCTTATCCCTAAGTGGTTTTTTCCGAATTTATTTTCGATAAAACTATACTGGGGTGTTACTGTACCTTCCTGTTCCTGTAGTATGGTTCAAGAGGGACAGAACAACAGAGTTTTTTAGTCTGAGTCTGTGTTGTCTGGCTTGGGGCTGAGTCCCCCTCGCTGACCTGACACAGACAAAGGGAGCCTAGCTCCCTTAGGTCACTACCGAAGGTTTCTGTGGATATGATTCCTTCTTTTGTGATCTACCAGACTAGTCCTTGTTGCTGTTCTCGGGGGAGGATAAGTTCTTTCCCTGGGAGTAGCAACGCCTTCCTTGCTTTGGTGCTCTGGGAGCTGGCAAGTATTGCTGGCCTTCCCCCTTAGATCTCCCTTAGGCTAAGATAAGTTTCTTGGCTGCGGGTGATCTGTCACTAAAGCAAGGTTGGCAGGACCCTCTTGTCCCTTCCCCCTCTTTCTCCGTAATGGCCGAGCCATTACTGTACTGTACGTCGTTCTACATCTGGACCTAGTATAGGTTAGGATGTGGAATTGACTCAGCCCCTTGCCGGCCGGCAGAGCTGCTGGCCGGCAAGGGTCTTGTGTTTTCGAGTGCTGCCCGGACCTCTCTTGGTCCCTCATCCATGCCTGCCTGTAGAGCCAGACGGCATTGGTCAGGAAGCCTGAATTAGTTTCTCCCCTTCCTTATATGCACTCTTTCGGTTGCCGGGCTTGGAGGTTGTGTACACTCTTATCCCGGCATCCATTCTATTTTTCTTCTAGTGCTGTACCTGACCCGGCTGCCGGCCTATGAGCCGGCAGCCGGGCAGGTGTAGGCCTCTGGTTCTTTTGCTGCCGGCTGGCATCGGTCTTGTACCTTTGCCGGCCGGCTTATGTCAGCCCTTGTCTGCCGGTCACCAAGAGTGTGGCCGGCAGCTGGGTACTACCTTGTGTAGTTGCTGGCCGGCAGCCATTGCCGGCCAACATTGGCTATTACCGGCCGGCAGTTGCTGCCGACCGGCACATGCATTTGAACCAGAGTGCTGCCGCCTTATAGCTGTTAAGTAGTATACTTTAAAGCTAGTTATGGTGTGTGCCGGCCGGCAAAGGCAGGCCGGCACGCATCCCCCTATACTGTACTAGTATTCTTCAGTATAACATATACAGTAAGAAGAAAACTATGGTAAGGGTTTTGGTACAGCACTGTGTCTTCTAACACTATTGTGTTTTCTCGCACATCCCTTTGCTGTTGCCCTACAGATAGGAAAGTGAGTTCTTTCCTGTCTATTATCCAGGTTTTTAAAATCATTGCTTAGGTGTGAGCTCCACCTGTTTCCTCTGGAAACTTTGCATTGGTTACTCTAGAAGAGATTAACCATTTGATTTTATTATCTGGAAGGCTGCAGCAATGGGTTGTGAGGGAAACACAAGTGTGTGTCTTTCCTTTCTGAATTGTTATGCTATACTAATGCATATTCAGTGATACATAGTTCACTTGATACTCATGGAAATTTCTTCTCTTTACAGAAGGACACTCCGAAGTGGGGAAGTGCTTTCTGCAACGTCCGCAGCAAGAACCTCTGCGGACATGAGTTTTGTAGGAGACACGCAGCATACGCTGTCTCCAAGGATGATCTCCGGTATTGGCAGGTATGTAATGTGTGCACTAACCTGATTACTGAAACCTTTAATTCCCCTAGGACAGAGGAATCAAGGGATATAGCTAGGAAGAAGCTTCGTACCTGGGTAAGGGGCTTCCAAAAGAACAATTCTGGCCCTTATCTTCCAAGTGAGAAGATGAGGGCGTATCTTTTCCCTAAGGCATCAGCTGATGCAGTGATTCCCCAGCCTCAAGAGGAGATCCCCTAAGTTCAGATCCAGGTGGATGCTGAAGTCGCGGTCGCGATGCAAGACATCCAGTTAGATGACAGGATGTCTGATGTGGACGGGTGTCGGGAGGAAGACCTCCTGGCAGAAGCCCAGGATGAAGTTCAAGCCCCAGACATTGTAGAGGTAGACGTCGACGAGGTGTCGGCTACTCCGGTTCAGATTCCGGAGCCTATTCCCTCTACATCGGCCGGTCTCCCAGTAGAACTTGGACTGGCCCTCTCTTCTATTGTTGGAATGATCCAACAAATGCAGAAGGAGAATCAGGAGAAGGCGGCTGCAATGGAACTGCGAATGCAGTGCCTTGCAGAATCACATGGGCCCCAGAAAAAGCTCAATGTGAAAGACCTTGTGCTCAGATGCTAACCCATGGAGGTATGCTGAGCACATGCCGATGACGACTGGAAAGATCGTCATCTCGGATAAGCTGGGCTCAGTTCCCCTGGAGGAGGTGGAATTCTGGCCCAGCAAGGCATCATATCCGGACTGTTATGTCCGGCTGAGAAAGGAACCAGCTTCAAAGGAGGAGACAGAGCCGAAGGAGGTCATAGTGATGGACCATGCTAAGGCTCAAGATCTACTTTCACCCTCGATGAAAGAGAGGGGCTTCTCTAACTCAAAGGTAGCCGCATTGAATAGGAAGCTCCCTTCCTTTGTGTCCTCGCCTACTAGAGCCTTCCCCTTTTTACAGAAAGGGTTTCTGGCTGTACTAAAAGCAGTCGAGGCCGGCAAGTCTTGCCCCTCCCTAGAGGAGTGTAAATCCTTGTCGCTGGCCCTGCCTATGGACCACAAAGACTGGAAGGACGTCCATCTTACGTTCTCAGTTGGAAAGTTGGAGGCTGATATTGCCGGACGTCAGTTCGGCGAGGACCTCCCTAAGCTGTCTGACTTTCTTTTGCAAAGAGAGTTCGATACAAAAGAAAGACTGACTGCCTCAATGTCTCTTCAGACTACTCTCGAGACGATGGCAAGTGACCCCAAGGTCCATGAAATGTTCATGATAGTGGCCAAGTCTCATCTGGCCACAGTGACGAAGGACCTTTATGGCTTCGTCAAGGCAAGGAGAGCTTGTAGGGAGTTCGTGTTTACCTCGGCTACGGTGAGGCACGAGCCAAGGAAACTAATCTCCTCCAACATTTGGGGAAAAGACCTTTTCCCTACCGACTTGGTCAAAGAAGTTGTTGATAAGGCCGCCTTGGAGAATAGAAACCTTCTCCAGAAGTGGGGCCTGGCTATCAAAAGAAAGTCTTCCCCGGATGAGGGTCCTCAACCAAAGAGGAAGACTAGGAGGACTAGGCTACCATCTCGGCCAGCCAAGCCTCTTAGACAGCAACAGCAACTGCAATTGCCATTGCCCCCAGTGCCCCAGATCGTGGCACAAACCCCGACCACTTTTCAGTGGGTACCCCAGGCCGTGTCGACACAGTCCACGGCATTCACCCCAGCGTTCGAAGGGCAGTCTACTTCCTTTCGAGCAAAGCCTAGAGGAGCAGCCAGAGGCTTGTCTAGACGCCCCTCAAGGGGAAGGGGATTCAGGGGTGGTCGTGGTCAGGAAGGCAAGACCTCAGGACGGCAGTCCAAGCGAGGTGATACCGGTAGGAGGGAGACTTCTGAAATTTCGGGATCGGTGGACCTTCGATCCCTGGGCCCACAGCCTACTCAAGAATGGACTGGGCGGGAGCTGGTACAGCACTCCACCCCCGTGCCTTCAGTTTTTCCAACACTCCACCCCCGTTATGGAGGAGTACGTTCAAGAACTGTTGGAGAAAAAAGGTGATCCGAAGGGTGAAGCCCATCAATTTCTAAGGGAGGCTGTTTTGTGTTCCCAAGAAAGACTCGGAAAAGCTCAGAGTCATTCTGGACTTGTCGCCACTCAACAAGTTCATAGTGAATTGCAAATTCAAAATGCTAACACTGCAACACATAAGGACCTTACTGCCCAAGAGGGCATATTCCGTCTCTATAGACTTGTCAGACGCCTATTGGCACATTCCAATTAGCCATCGACTCTCCCCCTACCTAGGGTTCAGGCTACAACGAAGACTATACGCCTTCGGAGCCATGCCATTCCGGCTAAACATAGCCCCAAGGATTTTTACGAAGCTTGCGAGCGTAGCTCTCAAACAATTACGCCTAAAGGGAATTCAGTTAGTAGCCTACATGAACGACTGGTTGGTGTGGGCAGCATCCGAGACAGAATGCTTGCAAGCTTCCAGTCAAGTGATCCAGTTCCTAGAGTACCTAGGCTTCAAGATCAACAGAAAAAAGTCTCGACTTTCTCCATCTCAAAAGTTCCAGTGGCTGGGAATCCACTGGGACCTTTTGTCACACCGTTTCTCCATCCCGGCGAAGAAAGGAAGGAGATAGCGGGTTCTGTCAAGAGACTTCTAGATTCCGAAAGGATATCAAGACGCGAGCAGGAGAGGGTACTGCGCTCTCTCCAGTTTGCTTCGGTGACAGACCCAGTGCTAAGAGCACAGCTAAAGGATGCAATCGGAGTTTGGAGAAGTTATGCATCAAACGCGCGAAGAGATCTGAGAAGACCAGCCGCTTCGGCTAAGTACTCTTCTCAGGCCTTGGTCCCAAGCCAGACATCTAAAGAAGTCGGTTCTTCTTCAGCCACCTCCCCCGTCGGTGACGATTCACTCAGACACCTCGAAGGAGGGATGGGGAGGTCACTCTCATCGGAAAAAAGTCCAGGGGACTTGGTCCAAGCTATTCAAGACCTTTCACATAAAACTTTCTAGAAGCTAGGGCAGTGCTCCTTACCTTAAAGAAAGTCTCCCCGCGTCACTTGATCCACATAAGGTTGGTGATAGACAGCGAGGTAGTTGTGAGATACTTGAATCGACAAGGATTGAGGTCACCACCTCTCAACCAGGTGATGTTGGCCATCTTCTGATTGGCGGAAAAGAAGTGGTACCTGTCGGCAGTTCACCTTCAAGGAGTCCGCAATGTGACAGCGGACGCTCTATCCAGGTTCACACCGATAGAGTCGGAATGGTCCTTAGACGCAGGATCATTCTCCTTCATTCTGAATGAGTCCCAGAACTGCAGATAGACCTCTTTGCGACGAAAGACAACAAGAAGTTGCCCCTGTACGTGCCCCGTACGAGGACCCCTTAGCGGAAGCAGTGGACGCGATGTCCCTCGACTGGAACAGATGGTCCAAGATTTATCTGTTCCCTCTTCACAACCTTCTGTTGAGGGTCCTCAACAAACTGAGATCCTTCAAGGGGTAGAGGCAATAGTGGCCCACAAGTGGCCGAACAGCGTGTGGTTCCTCCTGGCATTGGAACTGTAGCTGAAGTTTGTACCGCTACCAGATCCAGTTCTGACCCAGCTAGTCCAGAAGTCAACTGTCTGCGCTTCATTACAGAAAACCCGGACCCTGCAGCTCATGATTTTCTCTCCCTAGCGGTGAGAAAGCGTTTCGGGATTTCGAAAGCCAGCATAGACTTCCTTGAGGAATATAAGTGCAAATCTACTAGAAGGCAATATGAGTCATCTTGGAGAAAATGGGTGGCCTTTTGTCAAGGCGAAGAATCCGCAGGAGATCTTGACAGACTTCTGCTTATCTTTCTTCTCCACCTCCATGGTCAAGGATTGGCAGCTAACACGATTTCAGCGTGTAAGTCTGCTTTGACAAGACCCATTCTATATGCCTTCCAGGTCGACCTAGGTAACGAGATCTTTAATAAAGTCCCGAAAGCCTGTGCTAGGCTCAGACCTTCAGCACCTCCAAAGCCCATTTCATGGTCTTTAGACAAGTTCTTCATTTCGCTTCTCTGTTGAGCAATGAAGAGTGTGCGTTAAAGGATTTGACACAAAAAGTTATTTTCCTATTTTGCACTCGCGTCCGGGGCCAGGGTTAGTGAGATTGTAGCCTCTCGAGAGAGGCAGGTCGTGTTCAGTTCCTGGTTGGGGGAGAACTGAACCTGTTTCCGGATCCTACGTTTCTCGCCAAGAATGAGTTACCCACCAACAGGTGGGGTCCCTGGAGAATCTGCCCTCTGAAAGAAGATGCATCTCTATGTCCAGTAGAATGCCTAAAGGTCTATCTTCATAGAACTTCAGACTTTAAGGGTGGTCAACTATTCAGGGGAGAAACATCAGGCTCAAATTTATCTCTGAATCAACTCAGAGCGAAAATCACATATTTTATTCGCAGAGCGGATCCTGACAATACACCCGCAGGTCACGATCCGAGGAAAGTTGCCTCATCCTTAAATTTCTTTAATTGTATGGATTTTGAACATCTCCGTTCATACACTGGCTGGAAGTCTTCCAGAGTGTTCTTTCGCCACTATGCGAAGCAAGTAGAGGAACTAAAGAGATCTGTGGTA
The DNA here is from genome assembly GCF_036898095.1 of Palaemon carinicauda. Classification (NCBI taxonomy): domain Eukaryota; kingdom Metazoa; phylum Arthropoda; class Malacostraca; order Decapoda; family Palaemonidae; genus Palaemon; species Palaemon carinicauda. The sequence goes on along the minus strand of NC_090725.1, from coordinate 116,193,866 downwards.
GCAGTGGGTCGCGGTGTTAACCCTACTGTTTAACTCTGCGAGGAACAGTGGTCTTAATTGGGACGATTAATTCCAGGGTGAGTGTGTAGTTACATACTGTACTACAAACTAAGTGAGGGCACTGTGTTGCCCATGTAGACTGTTCCATTTCCAAAGGTGAACCTAGCATAAGTGCAGACATGTGTGCCGAGCGTTTCTAACGCTAATGTCATTGATTTGTAATACAGACTTTTATGACTTTGATACCTCGGTATCTTAAAAGTGGCATTTAATGTTTTTCTTTCAGAAAAACAAGCTCTGTTTACTATCATACTTATGCTTAAAGTTTTGGGTTATCCTCTTCTTATGTATATATATATATATATATATATATATATATATATATATATATATATATAATTGTGGTTAACCTGTTTATTTATTGCCTGTCAATAAACTGGTTCTTGAGAACCTTGCGTCTCCTTCACCTGTGTCAATTTATTGGTATAATTGAGCATTCATTCTATTTACCTTATCTGGGATAATTCTAATAGAATTGTTCCTTTATGCAAGCTATGTTGCATTGGTTTTCCTCCTATACGGATATAAAACCTTTGTCCAATACAAGCATTGTGCGGAGAACTGGTCGATATTTCATATTGACGCAGTGGTTCTTTACAAACTATGCTTTACTTAATATAGGGCGAGACCACTATATTAGCTTGCCTGGTATTCATACATAGGTATATGTACTCTTCGAGACTTTTCCAGAGTCTAGTAGGACTCTTCCCTGTAGGGGGCAGGAAGCTCTAACATAGTTTATAGTTAGTTGAAAAGATGTATAACGGTAACATCTTAGGTCTCTAGGTCTAGTCGACCGGGAAAAAATTACCTCCGGGGAGTACGGCACGTTCTGAGAATCCACAGATACGGTAATGCTCTGGTACACTTCCATCAGGACGACATGGCTTGAGCCCAAAAAACGGATTTTGAGCGAAGCGAAAAATCTATTTTTGGGTGAGATGGCCATGTCGTCCTGATGGACCCGCCCTTGCCTTTCTAAGAAAGGGCTGTAGGACCCCTCCCTACATACAGTATCTGTAGCACCTCGTGTACGCTACAAGGAATACAGATGGCGCCAGGATTGGCGGCAGGCACGCATACGAATCGGACGATAGGGAAGCCTTGGGAGCGGCTCCCCTTTTTCTTTCCCGAATTCGTATCTCGCCAATCACCTCCTACGAGACGAAATCTCTGTCCAGGATGTAGATTGCCATGTGGCGTGTCAAGAATACGTCCTCTGATATGTCGCGATATCCCTTTCACGAGGGATACTCGCTCCAGGAGTTAGAATTCTGGTACCTTAAGGTAAATTCTCTGGGAATATCGCCGTAGTTGTAATATACCCTAGGAAGCTACCTTATAGGAACTTCCATCAGGATGACATGGCCATCTCACCCGAAAATAGATTTTTCGCTTCGCTCAAAATCCGTTATATATTCTTTATAAGATGTATACATATATATATATTTATAATTATATACAAATTTATATATATACTTATATTTATATATATATATATATATATATATATATAATTATATATATATTTATATATATGCATATGTACACACACATATATATATATATATATATATATATATATATATATATTTGTTTTTTATATATATGTATTCATATATTATATATGTATATATACGTATATATATGTATATATATGTATTTATATATTATATATGTATATATATGTATATATATGTATTCATATATTATATATGTATATATATATATATGTATATTATATATTTATATGTATATGTTTATATATGTATATATATGTATATATACGTACATATATATATATATATATATATATATATATATATATATATATATATATATATATATATATGCATATATATATGTATATATATATATATATATATATATATATATATATATATATATATATTTATTTATATATAAGTATATATACGTATACATGTATAAATATATGTATATTTATTATTATTATTATTATTATTATTGCTATCCAAGCTACAACCCTAGTTGAAAAAGCCAGATGCTATAAGCCCAAGGGCTCCAATAGAGAAAAATAGCCCAGTGAGGAAAGGAAAAAAAGGAAATAAATAAATGATGAGAACAAATTAACAATAAATCATTCTAAAAACAGTAACAGCGTCAAAACAGAAATGTCATATGGAAACTATAAAAAGACTTATGTCAGCCTGTCAACATAAAGACATTTGCTGCAACTTTGAACTTTTGTAGTTCTACTGATTTAACTACCCGATTAGGAAGATCACTCCACAACTTGGTCACAACTGGAATAAAACTTCTAGATTACTGTATAGTATTGAGCATCATGGTGGAGAAGGCCTGGCTATTAGAATTAACTGCCTGCCTAGTACTACGAATAGGATGGAATTGTCCAGGAAGATCTGAATGTAAAGAATGGTCAGAGTTATGAAAAATTTTATGCAACATGCATAATGAACTAATTGAATGACGGTGCCAAAGAATAGTATCTAGATCAAGAATAAGAAATTTAATGGACCGTAAGTTCCTGTCCAACAAATTAAAATGAGAATCCGCAGCTGAAGACCAGACAGAAGAACAATACTCAAAACAAGGTAGAATGAAAGAATTAAAACACTTCTTCAGAATAGATTGATCACCAAAATTCTTGAAAGACTTTCTCAATAAGCCAATTCTTTGTGCAATTGAAGAAGACACAGACCTAATGTGTTTCTCAAAAGTAAATTTGGTGTCGAGAATCACACCTAAAACTTTAAGAGTCATACAAAGTAAAAGAAACATTATCAATACTGAGATCCGGATGTTGAGGAGCCACTGTCCTAAATCTACTTACAATCATACTTTGAGTTTTATTGGGATTCAACTTCATACCCCATAATTTACACCATGCACTAATTTTAGCTAGGTCTCTATTAAGGGATTCAGCAACCCCAGATCAACATTCAGGGGATGGAATTGATGCAAAGGGAGTAGCATCATTGCATATGCAACAAGCTTGTTTTCTAGACCAAACCACATGTCATGTGTATATAGTAGGAAAAGTAATGGACCAAGAACACTACTCTGTGGAACACCAGATATCACATTCCTATACTCACTATGGTGCCAGAAACAACAACTCTTTGAGATCTATTACTTAAAATATCAATAACAATGCTAAGAAACGACCCATCCACTCCCAACTGTTTCAGCTTGAAAACAAGGGCCTCATGATTAACATGGCCAAAGGCAGCACTAAAATCAAGGCCAATCATACGAACTTCCTGACTACAATCAAGGGATTTCTGTACAGCATTGGGGATTGTAAGAAGGGCATCACATGCTCCAAGGCCTTTACGAAAACCAAATTGCAAACTGGGGAATAGATGATTACCTTCAGCAGACCTATTAAGACGTTTTGCCAAAAGACGTTCAAAAACTTTAGATAATATGTGAGTTATGGAAATTCGGCGGTAATCAGTTGGACTTGAGCTACCACAAACACATTTACATAAAGGAGTAACATTACCAATTCTCCAACAAGTGCTAAAAGCTCCTCTTCTTGCTAACTTGCTCAAAATAACAAATAACTTTGGAGCTAAGAAATCAGTAGTCTTTATAAAAAACAAAGGAAAATACCATTTGGGTCTACACCTCCATAAGCATCAAGGTCCATCAACAGAGTTTTAATTTCACGAGATCGAAAAGCTAAACTAGTTAGTTTAGCTTCAGGAAAACATGAATGAGGAAGTTCAAGTTTTTCATTACTCTGTTTACTGTCAAAAACATCAGCCAACCTTTGGACAGTGAGAGACTGAGCTATCTAGTTTAAGTAAAGGAGGAACTGTTGCATCTACACCAAAGAGTGCAGATTTAAGGGTAGACCACCATTTATGTTCCCGAGTTGTACCAGAAATGGTTTTTTTATGGATAATTGTATTCCTTTTCCGTTGAGGCATAAACTCTCTGAGCAAAAGCTCTAAGCTGAGTATAATTATTCCAGGTCAAATCTGATCTGTTACCTTTCCAAAGATGATAGGCCTCCTGCTTCTCCAAATAAGCACGTCTACAATCATCACTGAACCACGGTTTGTCCTTCACTCGGTACCTTAGCACACGAGAAGGGATATGCCTATCAAATATGGTGACTAGATTCTCATTCAAAGGGACAACAGGATCAACACTACTATATAATTGTGACCAATTCAAGCACAAAAGATCATGCAAAATCCCATTCCAGTCTGCTTGAGATATCATATAAATTTTACAAGGGTATGATACATCAGGGACAGGTTGCTCAGTCTTCACTACTACTGAAATCAAGGCATGACCAGATGTCCTGACTGGAGAACCAACCTTACTAGTTATAATGCCAGGGGAGTCAGTGTATACAAGGTCCAAGCAATTACCAGACCTGTGAGTATCTTCACTTATCATTTGCTCACAGCCTGATTCAGAGGCAAAATCTAAAGCTCTTAAGCCATGGCGATCGGTAGGAAAGATAGAACTTAACCACTCCCTATGGTGAGCATTAAAATCACCAACAACGACAAAAGAAGCCTTTCTATCATCTTCTTGTATCTCAGCCATGATGGTCAGAAGACAATCAAAGATGTCTGGATTCCGTTAGATCGAACACAAATAAAAGCTGTTATGCCTGCCACAAACTTTTATTACCTAAATCTCATGACATCCACATTCATAGCAGAACTTATGAGAAGCAAGGTACTTGGTCCTAATATACACCACCATTCCCCTGGCCCTAGGGATGGAATTACGTTTCAACATTATGGGCTTCTTAAAACCAGTTATAAGGAGCTCAGATGAGTGCCTCATATTAGAAACCAAAGTTTCTGAGCACAAAAGAATATCATACTGTCTGGACACAACTGTCAGGTCTTGAATATTTGCATGAAGACCACGGATATTGCAATACAGAAGACGACATTGACGAAATCTAGGACGTACTGGTCCCGGATTTTGCTCAATGTCTCTAGAGAGTATAAGAATTAATATTAATAAAAAAGAAACGTTGTACTTAAAAACTAGATTAACAAGAATTACAACAAAAGCAATATGTACAGAATTATAAATAAAGTGATTTATCAAACCCATAGACTATAGTAAAAAGTCGGAAAAACTGGTCAACATGGAGGAGCCGATACACCATGCAAGGCTAAATACCCCCCAGGATAGCCACTTCAACTGCAGGGAGAACAGTAAGGATGGTTTTGAGATGAAAAAGAATCAGATAAGGGAAAGACAACCTCTTGATAAACCACCAGGCATCTATGGCCCTTCTAATAAGCCTGCCCAACACACCATTTAAAAAAAAACAAGAGGAAGAGAAAAAAAATAAGATTGAATAGTGTGCCCGAGTGTACCCTCAAGCAAGAGAACTCTAACCCAAGACAGTGGAAGACCATGGTACAGAAGCTATGGCACTAACCAAGACTACAGAGCGATGGTTTAATTTTGGAGTGTCCTCCTAGAAAAGCTGCTTACCATAGCTAAAGAGTCTCTTCTACCCTTACCAAGAGGAAAGTAAACTGAACAATTGCAGTGCAGTAATTAACCCCTTGGGTGAAGAAGTGTTTAGTAATCTCATTGTTGTCAGGTGTAAGAGGAAAGACGAGAATCCGTAAAGAATAAGCCAGACTATTCGGTGTATGTGTAGGCAAAGAAAAAATAAGCCGTAACCAGAGACAGGGATCCAATGCATTACTGTCTGGCCAGTCAAAGGATCCAATGACTCTCTAGTGGTAGCATCTCAAGGGCAGCTGGTGCCCTGGCCAACCTACTACCTACTACCGACATATGTATATATATGTGTATATTTATACATACATATATATATATATATATATATATATATATATATATATATATATATACATATGCAGATGCAGATAAAAACAATATAGAAATTGTAAGAAATGTAAAAAATTTTAATCTATTATACTTTATCTATATTTTTTTCCAAATGAAAATGATTATTTTACTTTGCAGATTTCATCCATCAGATGATCTACTTAGATATCTCGAATTGTGTTTTAAGAATAATCAAAGTGGAAGAAGACTTGTTGTCCAACCAGCACCCTCAAAACCAGAAGGATGTTGGGATTATGGAAGTGCTGGACGTCTCGAATAATCGCCTGAAAGAAATTCCTCCTTCATTGCTCTCTGCTTTAAGCAATAACGGTTTCTCGCTCAATATCTCCGGTAAGTTGTAAAATCTCGTCTTCTTCTTCAAATAACTCGTCTTCCCCAAGTTAAAGTTAATTTATACAAAGAGATTATGCAAATCATTTGATGGCAAAGTGGTGAAACCTGGTTTGAACAAGGTATTGATTGTGAGATCTGTGAGAGAAGGATTTCCAATGATTCGCAATTCTGATCTTTTAGATTCTTTAAAATCCAAAATTAAACTTGTACTAGTCAGGGCCACCCATAATTGGTTGGTTTGCTGTGAGAAATAAGACTAAAATCTCCCACCATCACCAATCTGCATTGGCCAGTGTGGTGATGAATATGGCCAATTCCCCAACATGCCTAAGGATATATATTGGGCCTTTTTTCTGCATTGTACTAGAAACGGCTGCATTTGTTTTTTGTTGTTATATAGGCCTAATATATATATATATATATATATATATATATATATATATATATATATATATATATATATATGTATATATATATATATATATATATATATATATATATATATATATATTCAATGTTATCCCAACATTTGCCGGCCACTTTGCTGTGTAGAAATTAGAAGCCTAACGAAGAAATTTACTGAGTTTGAAATTATCTGTAAGCATACCCAATGAGAGAATTTTAAACTAAAGATAAAACAAAATTGGAAATCATAACATTTAATTCAATAGTTGAATTGGGTGCACTGAATTCTTTAAAATTAGTTGATTATAATTAGATGAGCTCATTTGCCATCAGAAATAAATCTAGTGTAATTCCTACCGAAAATTGCCTAACCCCACCATATTTTGAAAAATCTGGTCTGATTTCAAATTGTTCCTTTCATGAGAATTGGCAACGTCTCTGCCTCGCGTTTTGCTGGACTGGGGTTCGAGATCTGCTCATCCTCCATAGTCGTTTGTAGTGTCTGCAACCTCATCATCCTTCGGAGTTAAAGATGGAGGGTTTGGGGGAGCCTATAGATCTATATACTGTATGTGTGTCAAGAATAAGTTAACCAAGATTGATGTTACTTCTCTGAATAATCTTTTTAGAAGCTTATATATAAATTTTGGTATTTTTAGAAAAAAAATAAGTCTATTAAGCTCGGCTTTTAAGTTTAATGGTTAAGATCACAGGGATTTGGCAGTTTAAATCCTTCAAGTCGAGTTTAATATTCTTGAGATCTTATCTACGTTGTTGTACCACCCGTTTGTCACACGATCATACATAGGCTAGTAACAACATTTCTCTTTTTTGTATATATTATCCTTTGTATCTTCGCTCTTCCCTCGCACTGACAGCAGCGTGCATCAACCTGTCTGCTTTTCTTATTGTTAACTGTTAACAGAACCGGTTGCCGGTTGGACAAGAAATAGCCTGTTGTATTTTGTGACCTTCTTGCCGGGACTTGGTGTGTATATATAAACTCAATGTTCTGTAATAAAGTTACTCAGTTGCTTTCATCTCGCCTTTTGAGTCACAACCTACTCTTGGCCCGTTACATAGGTGACCCTGGAAGTTAACTCACTCCTCCCGCCTCCCCCCCCCTCACTGGTACAATGGCGGACTCCTCGGAAGTTGGCACCACCCCATTTAAACTTTCATCGTTCACCAGTGTAAAGCGTTCGCTTAGTTTCAGTGCGCAGAAGTCCTGGTCCGCATCAAGGGCGTGACTCGCTTAACCACCAAAGCAGATTATGCTCTCGCGACAATACCCGAGGACACCTGCCCGGAAATCTCCGACTGGCTTTGTGAACAAGGAGAAACCCCAATAGCGTATGACGCCCTCAAAACATACCTTCTGCAGCAGTACTCACTGACGCCAGCTGCCCGTATAGCAAAGCTTTTTCAGCTCTCTCAACAACCGTTGGGGGACCAAAGGGCTTCGCTCGCCCTCAGGGAAATGACCAGTATCGCTCGCCTGCAGCGTGCCGCAGACGGCTCTCCTTGTGAGGTGAGCCTACTTCGTGCCCTTTGGGTATGCCGTTTACCCGAACCTGTACGCGCTGCCATACCCAATGTCGATAGTTTACCCATAAAGGATTTGATGACCAAAGCCAATGCCCTTATGGACAGCCACTTCACGACCTTCAAGACCTCCATCAACGCCTCCACTCCTGACAAAGAGGACGCCTATTCAACGTCAACCCAAGCTGACGTGAATGCAGTAGGAAATACACGCCTACCCCGTGATGTGCCCGAGCGGCGACAAAGCCACCCATCACTCACAACTTGCTCGCGCCCCCTAACCAACGACTTCTACAGCCACTTACTGCCGCGCATCGGCCGCAGTTTTTCTACTACCACTACAGATTTGGGGATGCCGCAGAGAAATGTGGCAAGGATTGTCAGTGGCCAAAAAACGTGTAAGTAGGCCATCGCTCGTGGCGGTGGCCTCCCATATTTCTAATCTTTTCTTTTTACATGATGCAGGAATGGGCGTACGATTTTTGGTAGACACAGATGATTGTCATTTCCTTTTGCCAAGGGAACTCTTCAGGACACGACGTAGTCTGTCTAAGTCTGCTGACGTCCGCCTGGTAGCTGCCAACAGATCTGCGATACCCAACTACGGTTACGAGAACCTCACATTATCGTTTGGAAACGGTAAATTTAATTGGAAGTTTCTCGTTGCTTTCATCACATTGCCAATCCTCGGTGCGGATTTTCTCTCTCATTTCCACCTTCTGGTCGATGTCACCCACCGACGATTGGTCAACACAGACTCATACTTGGCGACACCTCTTCAACCCGCCCCCTTCAACCTCGCTCCTCACATCAGCACACCCATGGATGCCAATCCCCACCTCCTTACATCGTACCCGGAAGTTTTCCGTCCAGAACTTCGCAAAACGCTCACGGCTCCTGCCAAACACAGTATTTATCACCATATCAAGACAACGGAGCCCCCAGTCTTCGCAAAATTCAGATGGCTGGCACTGGATCGATTGGCAGGCACCAAACAGACGTTCGCCGAAATGGAAGAAATAGGCCTTTGCCAAAAGGCCTTCAGCCCATGGTCGTCACCTTTACACATCACCCTGAAGAAAGACGGCTCCCTCTGTCCGTTTGGGGATTACAGGCGCCTGGACACGCAAACAGACCCAGATCACTACCCCCTCCCTAATATCACCGACGTGACCTCCTACCTGCACAAAGCGAAGGTTTTCTCCACGCTCGACTTCTTGAAGGGGTATTATCAGGTGCCTATGAAACCAGAAGACATCCCAAAGACTGCAATCACCATTCCCTTCGGTGCATACACCTTCAATTACTCCTGTTTTGGCCTTCGTAATTCTGGGGCCACTTTTCAACGTCTCATGGATGGCATCTTAGGGGACCTCCCCTTCTGTCTATGTTACGTGGACAACATAATTGTGGTCTCTTCCTCTAAAGAGGAACACCTCCGTCACCTGCGTATCGTGCTCGACCGCCTGCAACAAAACGGCCTTGTAGTCCGGTACGACAAGTGTACCTTTGGTGCCAACGAAGTGTTGTTCTTAGGGTACCGCATCACTCTTGAAGGAGTCCATTCCCTCCCTGAGAATGTAGCAGCCATTCAAAACTTCCCCACGCCCTTGACCGTCAAAGTACTGCAGGAATTCTCGGGCTTGATCAACTATTATCAATGTTTTCTGCTAGCCATTTGCGTCACTCTTGCTCCCCTCTATGCTTCCCTCAAGGGCAAGCCACTAGACCTGAAGTTGGGTCCCCTTCAAGAAGCAGCCTTCTGCAACGCAAAGAATGCCCTATCAACCACTGCGGCTCTCACTTTTCCCATCCCACATGCCCCTCCCCTTCTCTTCACCGATGCCAGCCATGTCGCTATTGGTGCAGTATTCGTACACCTGGTCAATGGCTTGCACCGCCCATTGGCTTTCTTCAGCAGAAAACTGTCCAAGACAGAATCGGGTTATTCTACCTTCGATCGCATAATGCTGGTGGTGCACTTGGCTGTCCGTCACTTTCGCCATTTCTTAGAAGATACGCCCTTTGCCATTCGCACAGACCACAGGCCTCTGGTGCACACATTCACTTGACAGTCTGACGCCTGGTACGTCAATGCCAAGATCTCTCCGCCGTGGCTGAATACAATTTGACCCTTCGACACGTCCCTGGGAAAATGAATCCCGTTGCCGATGCCCCGTCAAGAAACACGTTGGCCCCCATTAAACTGGGATTGGATTACAACGCCTTGGCTGAAGCCCAACGACAGGATCCCGAGTATCAAGCATGTAGGACATCCTGCACGTCCCTCCGTTGGGAAGACGTCCCCCTCGACAACTCCAACACCACCCTCCTCTGTGATGTCAGTACTGGTAGACCGCGACCTTGGATTCCTACTCCCATGCACCAACAGGTGTTTGATTTCATTCACGGCCTTTCACATCCCTCGCGCCGTTCTACTGCACAGCTGCTGAAGGTGAAGTTCATTCGGCACGGCATTTCTAAGGATGCTAAGTATTGGGTCCGAGCATGTACTTCTTGCCAAACTTTCAAAGTACATCAACACACAGATTCAGGAGTGGGCACCTTTTCTCAACCTCTGTGTCATTTAGGCCACATTCACGTCGACATTGTAGGCCCCCTACCCACATCACAAGGACATCGTTACCTGTTTACCATCATCGACCGCTCCACTCGTTGGCCTGAAACCATTCCCATGGAAACTGCAACGTCCGCCTCATGTACATCTGCCTTACTCTTAGGATGGATTGCAAGATTTGGCATCCCTGAGCATATTACTTCTGGGCATCACCCTACATCAGACAACTGCCTATAACCCCGCTCCCAATGGAATGATTGAATGTTTTCATCGCACCCTCAAAGCAGCTTTGATGTCCCGTTGGTTTACTTAGCTTCCCTGGGTCCTCCTGGGACTGAAGACCACTCATAAAGACACCCTGGACGTCTCGGCAGCTGAAATGGTGTATGGCGACCCGTTGGTTGTCCCTACCGAATTTTTTCCATCTGCACCCTCCTCCTACGATCTCCAGCTCATACGTCACGTCGTGGGAAAATTTACTTCATGCCGCCAGACTTAGAAGCCCCCAGCAATGGATCACATACTGACAGACTTGCACTCTGCAACACACGTCTTCCTACGCAATGACACCAGCAAACCACCGCTAACGCCCCCTTACACGGGCCCCTTGACGCAATCCAAAAGCATTCCTACTAAACATTTGTGGCAAAGAAGACTGGGTCTCCATTGATCGTCTAAAACCTGCTTATCTCCTGCCAGATGACTCGCCTACAGTTCACTTCTCTAGATCAGGGCGCCCTTTTTAACATACACAGTATGTCAATTTTAGGGGGGAGCCATGTACCACCCGTGTGTCACACGATCATTTGTATCTTCGCTCTCCCCTCGCACAGACAACAACGTGCATCAATCTGTCTGCTTTTCTTATTGTTAACTATTAACAGAACCGGTTACCGGTTGGACAAAAAATACCCTGTTGTATTGTGTGACCTTCTTGGAGGGAGTTGGTGTGTATATTTAAACTCGATGTTCTGTAACAAAGTTACTCAGTTGCTTTCATCTCGCCTTTTGAGTCACAATCTACTCTTGGCCCGTCACATTGCTAACTTCAAATACTAAGTACCTCATAATAAGATACGACAAGTTTAACCCTTGAAAGCCTAAATGTTAGTCACAATAAACTGGTTGTAATTATCATTTGAGTATAGGTTTTTATGAATCGGAATATGATAGTCATCACGTGAGGTTAAAACATTTAAAATCACGAAAGAATTTGTTGATATTCAGACTTGAAAAGGCTTAGGAGTTGCACAAGTGAAATTCATATTATTTCATGCTTATACATTGTTATAAAAGAAACATATCAATATAGGTGAAATTCCATTTTCCAAGTAAATGTCCTTATAATAATAATAATGATAATATTAATAATAATAATAATAATAATAATAATAATAATAATAATAATAATATTATTATTATTATTATTATTATTATTATTATTATTATTATTATTATTATTAGTAGTAGTAGTAGTAGTAGTAGTAGTAGTAGTAGTAGTAGTAGTATTAGCCAAGCTACAGCTCTAGTTGGAAATGCAGGATGCTATAAACCAAAGGACTCCAACAGGGAAAATAGCCCATTGAGGAAAGGATATAGGAAATAAATGAACTACAAGAGAAGTAGTGAATAATTAATGTAAAATATCTTAAGATCAGTAACAATGTTAAAATAGATATCCCATATGTAAACTATGAAGAAAGACTCATGTCAGCTTGTTTAACATAAAAACATTCGCATGAAGTCTCAACTTCTGAAGAGCTATTTTATTAGGAAGACAATTGCACAATCTGGTCTTAGTTTGAATAAAACTTCTAGAATACTGCGTAGTATTGAGCCATATGAAGGAGAAAGCATGAATGTTAGAATTAGAATTAACTATTTACCCAAGTTGCTTCTCTTTAGTCTGAATCTTTTATTCTTCAAATATGTATGCAAAATTAAGTATCATGAAGCATTTCATCTTCCCTCGCAGGGAATGATTTTGGAAAAGCCAGCGAAAACTGCCTAACGTTTCACCTTTGGCATTTTCTCCAATCGCTGCCTACCGATGTAGGCAGGGTTCATGTGATTGGGAAGCATGAGCTTAGTTTCAAGAAGGAGATTGCCTTGTCCAAATGCCAGTGGAATTCGTGTCCTCCAGGATGCCAGTGCAATAGCAAGAAGAAGATTGTCGATTGCAGCAATATTGGTGAGGAAGGATTTTGAGATGGGAAGAGCACTTGATTTCTATTATTTATTTTTTATTTTTGGTGTTTTACAAATGTATAACTTTTGGTAAAATACTAACAACAATGTGTTTCCTTGATATCAAACTATATATTTATTGTCTTTCTTTGATACTGAAATTGGTTTCAATACTTTACAAATGTATAACTTTTGGTAAAATGTTAACAACAATGTGTTTCCTTGATATAAAATTATTTATTTATTGTCTGTCTTTGATATTGAAATTGATTTCAATGTTTTACAAATGTATAACTATTGGTTAAATGCCAATATTAATGTGTTTCCTCGATATCAAATTACATATTTATTGCCTTTCTTTGCGATTAAAAGTGAGAAAGGGAAAGGTTTACACGTCCCTAAATGAAGTAAAAATCGTGAAACTGTAAAGATAATCCCTACTAAATAGTTTATATAAATAATTTTCTCTACATAACGATTTTTTAGTCAAATAAGGATAAGTTTTGATAAGTATCGACTTAATTCTAATTACCTCTAAACAAAGGGAAATGTTCAGAGATTTAATGAAATCAGTAAATAACATAGTTAACATTCTATCAAAATGACATTCAATTCTACTATTAGTTTGCTAAGACTTGTTATTCCGGTCCCTTAAATCCTAACCCCCGAATAACGGTGTCCTTTATGTTAATTTGAAACTCTTCTTTTATTTAGGTCTCAAAACTCTGCCTCAGGTGGGCCCCTCTTCGGCTGAGATTCTTCTTTTGCAAAACAACAATTTGACAACGCTCGAGGGCATCCACTCTGCCGCTTGGTGCAACCTTAAAATTCTTGACGTGGGTTACAATAATGTCTCTCGAATATGTAAGTTGCAAACATGTTTATTGCCATGAGATTCTATATATTCAGCCCATAAAGTCTTTATTACTTCCTCCAAGGAGGTTATAAAATCGAGTCGATTTATTTATTCATTTATTTATTTATTTGGCTGTGTCTGTAGACTGAATTACAGCAAAACTACACAACGGATTTTGTCGAAATTTTCAACACACATTTTAAGTCATGGACAACCTCATTAAATTTTGGAGATGATCCGTATTCTAGATCCAGACTTGCATTTTTCATAATTTTAAAGATTAAGTCAAAAGAAATTGATGGATCTTGAAGAAATTTTCACCAAAGATAAATATGAGGGCGTGGGCGACTCCATTAACTTTTGGAGATGATCCGGTTCCTGAACCAGATTCTAGACCCAGATTTGCTTTTTATTTATTTATTTGTCTGTGTGTCTGTGGACAAGATTACTCCAACTACTCGATGGATTTTGACTAAATATTCACCACAGATAGACCTTAGGTCATGGACGACTCCTTTAAAGTTTGGAGATGATCCGGAGCAGGATCCAGATTCTAGATCCAGTTTTGAGTTTTTCGCTATTTGTGTCAACGTCAGCCTTTCGCAGAGGTCTGAAATCTCTGATTGCTCCTGTTATTATTATTATTATTATTATTATTATTATTATTATTATATAAAACGCAACCCTAGTTGGAAAAGCAGAATGATGTAACAGGGAAATAGACCAGTGAGGAAAGAAAATAAGGAAACAAATGGAATAGAGACCTCTAACCAAAGACAGTAGAAAACCATGGTATTAAGGCTATGGTATTACCCAAGTATAGAGAGCAATGGTTTGGGTTTGTAGTGCCCCCCTAGGGGAGCTGCTTACCATAGCAAAAAAAGTCTCTTGTACTCTTACCACGTAGAAAAAAGCCACTGAATAATTACATCGTAGCAGTTGACCCCTTGAGTGAAAAGGAATTTTTTCGGTTATCTCACCGCTCTCAGGTGTATGAGAAAAGAGCAGTATGTGTAAATTATAGGCCAGACTATTCAGTATATTTGGATACAAAGGAAAAATTAACCTTAACAAGAGAGGGATCCAGTGAACAAGCTGGCCAGTCAAAGGATCCAATAACTCTCAAACGGTTATATCTCAACATGTGGCCCCTCAATCTCCGTCTTTTTTTTTTTTTTTTTTTTTGTACAGCATTTCTATCACTTGATTATATTTCTGCTATACTACAATGCCAAAAATAGGAAATTTTGGGAAAGTACATGGATCCTCCTAGGTAGTATTTTTAAACTACAGTAGGGGTCTGTAGCTGTAAGACTTGACTTAGTTTTGTAGTTGAGGACGAACAATATATCCCATTTCAAATATTTATTTCTACTTTAGAAAAATTGTCTATTCTTTATAACATGATATTTCTATATCTTTTAAATCCAAACAGTTTACGACCGCAAAATTCAAGGAAACTGTAAGTGCGAGACAAAAGAAGCCTACAGTAATGAGCAGGCACATTGCTTTCCTCAAAATTTGGAAGAAATTCATCTGAACAACAATACCCTCCAAAACTTCACTAAAAATGATTGCTTGCTCTTGTCACCTTTAAATGAACTCGATCTTTCTGGAAATAAGGTAAATTCATTCAAAATATTTTCATATCCATTGTTCAAATTATAAACATATTTATGACACATTTCAATATAATCCTTTAAAAATAGAAAATGAAATTGGCCAATATGTTTAGATTTTCAATATTGATTCCTAATATAAATATGTCATCTTCATTCTTCAAGTTATAAGACATATTTATAACACATTTCATTTTAATCAACTGAAAAGTAGAAAATATAATATGCCACTGCATTCAGACTTTCAATATTGATTCTTATTTCATCAAATTTTATTAATCTAATCCCGTTACAGATGAGAACATTGACACCAGTTTATCATGGCCCCATAGTTTATCTAGAAACTCTGAGCGTGTGTAGACTTTCAATATTAATTCTTATTCTGTCAAATTTTATCAATCTATTCCCGATACAGATGAAAACGTTGGCACTAGTTTGTCATAGCCCTCTAGATTATTATGAAACTCTGAAAGTGTTTAGACTTTCAATATTGATTCCTATTTTATCACATTTTATCAATCTATTCCCGTTACAGATGAAAACCTTGGCATCAATTTGTGATGGCCCCCTAAATTATCTTGAAACTCTGACCGTGACAGGGAATACTATAGGAAACATAAGCGTAAACGATATTTATCAGTATCCAAAGCTCAAGACATTACACATTTCGGAAGGTACTACATATAATAAAAGTATACATCTGTATAGAGAAAACCTCAGGTAAGTGGAAAATTGATTTTCGTTTAGACGATTTAAGGGAGAGATTTAATTAGTCCTTCTAGTCTTTACTCTCATTTTAAAACAAGTTAGAATCTTTAAAATATTCACAAATTCTTATCAGGTGTTGGCACATGTTTGTACACAAGTGTTTTGCATGATTAGGATAAAGAGACAGTGCCATTCTAATATCTATTTTATTTCATTTTAGCATCATTGTAGACCATCGAAAGGAAATAAGCTTGGATATTGAAGGTCCGTCTCCATCTACTCCATTAACCATATATCCAGCTATACCATTGAAGCAATCTCCCCCTACTCCAGCAGAGCCTTCTCGCACTAATTCATCTGAGGCTTATCTCCCTACTCCAGCAGAGCCTTCTGGCACTAATTCATCTGAGGCTTCTCCCCCTACTCCAGCAAAGCCTTCTGGCACTAATTCATCTGAGGCTTTTCCCCCTACTCCAGCAGAGCCTTCTGGCACTAATTCATCTGAGGCTTCTCCCCCTACTCCAGCAGAGCCTTCTGGCACTAATTCATCTGAGGCTTCTCCCCCTACTCCAGCAGAGACTTCTGGCACTAATTCATCTGAGGCTTCTCCCCCTACTCCAGCAGAGACTTCTGGCACTAATTCATCTGAGGCTTCTCCCCAAGTAAATGGGACACCGAACCCGCAAGTAAGATATTTTGACAAGTTTGCTAACTATAGTCAGTGATATTTCACTTCACTTCAACATTCTTATATACTAGTGTATGCACCCCGTCAAAAATGAGGTCTAAATATTTGGATGAATATGCCCACACAGGCACACACAAATTCAACCCTTCCCAAACCCTACCCCTTTCTTAATTACAACCTGCTAGTTCGACAATT
This sequence comes from Palaemon carinicauda, assembly GCF_036898095.1. Lineage (NCBI taxonomy): Eukaryota > Metazoa > Arthropoda > Malacostraca > Decapoda > Palaemonidae > Palaemon > Palaemon carinicauda. Next base: position 116,176,821 of record NC_090725.1, on the reverse strand, counting down.
TGTGGGAGAGTTTGGTTTCTAAGTGTACCTGAGGAATACCCCCTTACCAGGGTATGATTACTCCCTCTCCCCCCTGAGTTTGACAGGAGATAAATGTATATATATATATATATATATATATATATATATATATATATATATATATATATATGTATGTATGTATACAGTATATATATGCATACATACTATACATATATACATATACATACACATACACATACACGTACACATACATACATACATACATACATACATACATACTTATATATATACAGTATATATATACATATATATATATATATATATATATATATGTATATATATACTGTAAATATATATGTATATATATATATATATAAATATATATATATATATATATAAATATATATATATATATATATATATATATATATACCAGATACTTGCTCTTTATTATATAGGAGAGAGATTCTAACAATATTGAAAGATGATTTTATTAGCTGGAAAAGACTACAGTAATAAAAGAAACCTTCATAGTTATTAAGGTATACTGAATTGAAATTTTATAATCTCCTAACATAATATAATAATGATTAGAAAAAGTACCTGAAGATATTGTAATCATTGTTTAAATAAAAAATATTTCGAAGTTGATAGGTTCTAGTTAGGACGCTTGAAACTTCTAGTTACTTAGCAGTTACATTACCCTAATTATTTTTTACAACGGCGAAACTCTTCTTTTCTCCCACTGTTATCTCTACAATAAGGGGTCGATTGCCTGATGTGTTCTCTAATAGCATCAGGCATGGTTTATAATTTGGCAGAGGGTTTTATGATCACATGTCCCTACAGTCATCAACCACATGCCCTTAGCAGTCATCAACAATAGTTAGTGGCAGAGGGTTGTACGATCAAATGCCATTGCAGTCACCAACCACAGTTATTGGCAGCGAATCTAACCTTTTGACTATATGGTCAAAGTGCAGGCAGCAGTTTCCACAGTCAGTGGTAGTGTGCCTAGCCTTTTGCTATAGAGGAAGACTACAAGGCAACAACTATCCATTTAGTTGCTTTCTACGACACGCAGGACATACGATGGTAGTATTCTTACACCCCTACAACAGCTATACTTATTTTGCAATCCGTATGAAAGACCTTTGACTAAAAGGCTTTGAGGGAAAGTATACCAATCAGAACCTTCGAGGTGTTGTGGGATACTGTGGTGGGATTGTACTTCTTATCCTGACAAAGCGAATCAAAGAATTTGTTCAGAAATGAACTGAGGCTAATGTCAGTGACTAATGATATGTGTCTACATTAGAGCCACCTCTTTTCAATAGGGAAATGGTTATAAAAAATGAGGTATAATATATATATATATATATATATATATATATATATATATATATATATATATATATATATATTACTCAAGTTTTCCTTCAGGTGCGTTGGTCCCCCTATCGCAACTCAAACAATATATTTGACAGATTTTATACTTTTCGTGCCCAAAGACTATTGGCACTGAGTATCCTGAAAACATAGGTACATTGGATGATAAAGCAAAGCAATGTTATTTAAATGTAAAAGCTTCAGATTTAAACTAACTAAAAATCTTAAATTTCCCTTTTGAGTTACCATTATACAGGGTACTGGAGGCTAACTTTAACAAAAATATTTTTACCCCATTGATAGTATGCATTGTGACATCATGCATAAGATTTCCAGAAGATGGTAGTGGGGTTTTATTTTACTATGCCTCATATGAGAAATATTGCCTATAGATATGCAAGTTTTTTCTACTTTTCAGGTATGTGACGAATTAATCAGGACAGCTGTGATATTAGTGATCTTCATCATCCTTGTTTTATTGACTTGTTACATCATTTACCTGAGAAATTCATCTACTTGCATTAAACGAAAGTTTGAACCCCAGAAAACCATTGCTAAACGGGTAAGATGTGATTTATATATACTATTTTTGTGATTAGAGTGCTGTGTGGTTTCCAAGGACTCTCCTGTTAAAGACTGGAACAATGAGCCTTTAATAGGAAAGTCTTACTATTTTTGGGGTTAGAGTGCTGTGTGGTCTCTAAGGGCTCTCCTGTTAAAGACTGGAACAATGAGCCTTTAATAGGAAAGTCTTACACTTTTTGAGGTTAGAGGTCTGTGTGGTCTCCAAGGACTTTCCCGTTGAAGGGTAGAACAAGAAGACTTCAACAGGAAAATCTTACTTTTCTTGCCGTCATAGAGCTGTGTGGTCTCAAAGGACTTTCCAGTAAAAGACTAGAACGGGGAGACTTTAACATGAAAGTCTTACTATTTTGGGGATTAGAGTGCTGTGTGGTCTCCAAGGAATTTCCTGTTAAAGGCTCCCTGTTTTAGCCTTTAAAAGGAAAGTCCTTGGATACCACATCTGATTTCAAAAAGTAAATATACAGCTAGGTGAAACTAATAAATGCACACACACACACACACACACATATATATATATATATATATATATATATATATATATATATATATATATGTACACATATACACACACACACACATATATATATAATATATATATATATATATATATATATATATATATATATATATATATATATATATAAATATATATATATATATATATATATATATATATATATATATATATATATATATATATATATATATATGTATATATATATAAAATCTATTAATACATGAAAGATGAGATAGTGCCTGGAAATATTTAAAGGTTCATTGGATATATAACAATGATATGTTCTACCTTTTCGTGGTTAGTGTAAACCATTTGCAATCTACTAAACTTTGCAGAGGAAGTACGACTGTTTCGTCGTATGCTCGTCTGAAGACTTCACTCGAGTCCGAGAGATGATAATCGTTCCCCTTTCTCAACGTGGATACTCGATTGCTTGGCATGAAAATGCTTTCGTACCGGGAGATTGGATTATGCGTGAGTTTCCCTGAAGTCTTCTTCTTCTTCTTCTTTGTCTGCATCTTTTCCCACTTCTATGTGGGGTCGATGTTTTTGGCCAGCGTTCTCCATCTACCTCTGTCCCACAATTCATCACCGGTTAATCCCTTTGATTGAAGGTCATCCTTGATACAGTCCATCCACCTTCGCTTTGGTCTCCCTGTCCTTCTCGTTCCCTGTACCTCCATTTCCATCACTCTCCTCCCAATATACTGTTCATCTCTTCTCATGACATGACCATTCCACCTCAGTCTACTTTCTTGGATCTTATCTGATAATTCTCTAACTCCTGTGGTACCCCTAATTACCTCATTCCGTATATTATCTCTTATTTTCACCCCACACATCCATCTTAATATTCTCATCTCTGCTACATCCAATTTCTTCTCTTCTGTCTTCTTCATTGCCCAGGTCTCCGCTCCATACATCATCGCCGGTCTCACAACTGTCCTGTGTACTTTACCTGTCACATAGTACTCCACGCACTTTTTTTCCAATTCATCCATCCTGCTTGTATTCCCTGAAGTGCCAGATATGATTATCGTTGGTAGAAATTGTCATCTTAAATTGTTATATATAGAGGAAATGGATGAAGTTGCACTCGTCTTCATAACATTGACAGCGTAATCTTTTCTTATACATTGAACAAATGGATGAAGTTGCACTCGTCTTCATAATATTGACAGAGTAATCTTTTCTTATACATATAACAAATGGATGAAGTTGCACTCGTCTTCAAAACATTGACAAAGTAATCTTTTCTTAATAACACTTTTTCAAGTTATTTAATCCCCTTAACTAAAATAGCTTTACCGTACTCTAAAGATATATTTTATGGCAGATATTTATTGCTAATGATCATTTACTCGTGATATACCTTTTGTTTAATATCTTATTCTTTCTGTGTACCATTCCAGATAAGAGAAAATTCTAAGATATCAACGTTGAAACTTTTTTGGTAAAACTGAAATCAGAAGAATTTTGAGAATAAATAATTTGGAGTTAAAATTCAAATATCTAAGGAGGGGTATTTTACAATTTGCACTTTTCAATTGATTTGAAAACCAGTTTTCTATAAAAGTAATACCTCTCTTGCTCAATCTCTCAGTAGTAGATGGTTGGGAAGTAATATTTTTCTTTAATATTTCTTATTATATCAAGGCTTTCAGTTCCCTAAAAATATTGCATGACTTATGTGACAAAATTATACACTGTCAACACACAGACAACGTCGAAAGAGCTGTTCAGAATTCCTCGCAAATGATGATTTTTGGAACCCAGAACCTGGTTAGCAGCAGGTATGTATTTGATAATAATACTTGACTAATTATAGATGAACATTGTATATTTTAATTCATTTACAAAATGAATGGTATATTTAGTTATATTTATCCATCCATGTAAATATCGACCACCGAATTAAAATCTTGAATATATACATCTACTGGAGACTATTTTGTGATTAATGTTTCAGGTTGAGCAAGGGGTAATGATTTGAACCCAAGCCTAAATCGAAAAAAATGCCAGGAGTGGATTCAACCAATTTTTCCTTACACTGAATTTTCTGGCTTATTCTTTATAGATTCTCCTCTATTCTCATACACCTGACTACTGCACTGTGGTTTTTTAGTGGCTACTTTCCTTGTGGTAAGGGTAGAAGAGCCTCTGTAGCTATGGTAAGCAGCTTTTCTAGGTGAAGAACATTCCAAAATCAAACCACTGTTCTCTGATCTTATGGTTTATATAAGAAATATTTATTTCAATGTTTTTGCTGTTTTTAAAATATTTTATTTTTTCCATGTTTCCTTTCCTCCCTGGGCTATTTTCCCTGTTGGAGCCCTGGGCTTATAGCATCCTGCTTTTCCAACTAGGGTTGTAGCTTAGCATTTAATAATAATAAAAATAATATTAGCCTCTGTACCATGGTCTTCCACTGTCTTGGGGTAGAGTTCTATTGCTTGAGGGTACACTCGGGCACACTATTCTATATACATTTTATTCCTCTTGTTATTTTAAAGTTTATCATACAAAAGCACACAGATATATAGATAAATAAAGAGAGAATTATCCAATCTTACGAGACTTCCATCTTAGGTTAAAAGAAAAGTTGCATGAATGGGTCCGAGGTCATTAAGTTCTTCAGAGTAATTTTATCCCTTCCTTCCAATAGGTGGGGCCTGCACGAAATTCGAAGAGGCTGCCACGAAGAATTTGTTAACCCAGATTACAAGGTCAGTCAGTGATTTATGTTATCTTACCCTAAAATGGAAATAGGGAAATGATTATGGCTGAATTAATTTGCAGACTTGAATCATCCATTTATCATTTTTTTCTTAGGTTTTGGCCTTGGTAGATGAGACGCTGCCAAAAACACTCAACCGGGATCTTTATGATATCGTTTGTCTTCGAACACATATAAAGCTGACAGATCCGTAAGTTTATGATTAACTGGTGACAATACAATAACACATATAGGGATTATGATCGTAGACTTACAAACCCGCAGAAAATTATACAATTTTATATTATTTTACACACACACACACACACACACTTCCCCCAAGACACTAAGATTACCAAATAATTCTTCTTCAGCCAAGGGGTTACTGTACTATAATTTTTCATTGGCCACTTCCCTCTTGTTAAGGGTAGAATAGACTCTCTAGCTATGGTATGCAGCTCTTCTAGGAGACGTAAACTCCAAATCAAACCATTGTTCTCTAGTCTTGGGTAGTGCCATAGACTTTGTACCATATATATAAGTTATAAGTTATTATATATACATATTTGCTTATTTAAACATGTAAACATAGACATAGATATGTGTGCATGTTATATAATAATAATAATAATAATAATAATAATAATAATAATAATAATAATAACAATAATAATAATAATCTAAATAAAAATGATAATCTTTATAATAATAATAATAATAATAATAATAATAATTATAATAATAATAATAATAATTCACACATACATACATACATACATACATATACCAAGGCACTTCCCCCAATTTTGGGGGTAGCTGACATCAAACAAATGAAACAAAAAAAGGGACCTCTCCTCTCTACGTTCCTCCCAGCCTGACAAGAGACTCAACCGAGTTCGGCTGGTACTGCCAGGGTGCCACAGCCCACCCTCCCCCGCTATCCATCACAGATGAAGCTTCACAATGCTGAATACCTTACTGCTGCTACCCTCGCGGTCATCTAAGGCACCGGAGGAAGCAGCAGGGCCTACCGGAACTGCGTCACAATCGCTTGCCATTCATTCCTATATCTATCATGCTCTCTTGGCTCTATCACATCTATCCTCCTATCATTCAGAGCATTCGTCACTCCATCCATCCACCCAAACCTTGGCCTTCATCTTGTACTTCTCCCATCAACTCTTGCATTCATCACCTTCTTTAGCAGACAGCCACTTTCCATTTTCTCAACATGGCCAAACCACCTCAACACATTCATATCCACTCTAGCTGCTAACTCATTTCTTACGCCCGTTCACACCCTCACTACTTCGTTCCTAACCCTATCTACTCGAGATACATCAGCCATACTCCTTAGACACTTCATCTCAAACACATTCAATTTCTGTCTCTCCGTCACTTTCATTCCCCACAACTCCGATCCATACATCACAGTTGGTACAATCACTTTCTCATATAGAACTCTCTCTACATTCATGCCCAACCCTCTATTTTTTACTACTGCCTTAACTGCCCCCAACACATTGCATCCTTCATTCACTCTGACGCACATCTGCTTCCACTCCACCAATTGCTGCAACAACAGACCCCAAGTACTTAAACTGGTCCACCTCCTTAGGTAACTCCATTCAACATGACATTCAACCTTGCACCACCTTCCCTTCTCGTACATTTCATAACCTTACTCTTACCCACAACCACTCTCAATTTCCTTCTCTCACACACCCTTCCAAATTCTGTCACTAATCGGCCAAGCTTCTCTTCCGCGTCTGCCACCAGTACAGTATCATCCGCAAACAACAACTGATGTACCTCCCATTCATGGTCATTCTTGTCCACCAGTTTCAATCCTCGTCCAAGCACTTGAGCATTCACCTCTCTCACCACTCCATCAACATAAAAGTTAAACAACCACGGCGCCATCACACGTCCCTGTCTCAGCCCCACTCTCACCGGAAACCAATCACTCACTTCATTCCCTATCAGAATACACGCTTTACTACCTTTGTAGAAACTTTTCACTGCTTGCAACAACCTTCCACCAACTCCATATAACCTCATTACATTCCACATTGCTTCCCTATCAACTCTATCATACGCTTTCTCCAGATCCCTAAACGCAACATACACCTCATTACCTTTTGCTAAACATTTCTCACATATCAATACTACTACTACTACTACTACTACTACTACTACTACTAATAATAATAATAATAATAATAATAATGATGATGATTACGACAAAAACAACAACAGAAACAATAACAACAACAACAACAATAAAAATAATAATAAAAATGATGATACTACTAATACTACTACTACTACTACTACTACTACTACTACTACTACTACTACTACTACTAATAATAATAATAATAATAATAATGATAATAGAAAATAACACTAATGATAGCAACAACAACAATAATAATAATAAAGATAATAATAAGAATAATAATAATAATAATATTAATAATAATAATGATAATAATAATACTGTAAAAATTCCAAATATTTCGAAACAGCTGCAGTAATCTTTTTTATGGATAAAAAATAAAGTTAATTCATATTACTTTCAGCTAAGCTTTTTCTTTCATTACAGGGATTATATCGAACAGATCTGTCGATTCTTACCTCCTCAAGAACTACCTGAGAATAGTGACCTTCAACCCGATAATTTGCAAGAGTCCCTGAATGACATCAATGAATTCTTGGAGAGATACGAAGAAATACGGCGGAAGGAGAGTAAGAACTTATCTCTCTCTCTCTCTCTCTCTCTCTCTCTCTCTCTCTCTCTCTCTCTCTCTCTCCTCTCTCTCTCTCTCTCTCTCTCTATAGACAATACATATAAACCTACTTGCATTTATAAATTTATCTCAAATATTAAAGGCCTGAACTCACACTAAACTAATTCTCTCTCTCTCTCTCTCTCTCTCTCTCTCTCTCTCTCTCTCTCTCTCTCTCTCTCTCTCTCTCTCTCTCTCTCTCAGTAGAAAATATATATAAACCTACTTCCATTTATAAATATCTATCAAATATTAAAAAGGCTGAGCTCACACTATACTAATTCTCTCTCTCTCTCTCTCTCTCTCTCTCTCTCTCTCTCTCTCTCTCTCTCTCTCAGTAAACAATATATATAAACCTACTTGCATTTATGAATTTCTCTCAAATACTAAAAGCCTGAACTCACACTAAATCAATTCTCTCTCCCTCTCCTCCTCTCTCTCTCCTCTCTCTCTCTCTCTCTCTCTCTCTCCTCTCTCTCTCTCTCTCTCTCTCTCTCTCAGTAGACAATATATATGTACCTAATTGCATTTTTAAATTTATCTCAAATACTATAAGCCTGAACTCACACTAAACTAGTCTCTCTCTCTCTCTCTCTCTCTCTCTCTCCCTCTCTCCTCTCTCTCTCTCTCTCTCTCTCTCTCTCTCTCTCTCTCTCTCTCTCTCTCTCTCTCTCTCTCTCTTAATGGCAGATAAATATATGACCTTATACAAACTTCTCAAAAAATTAAAAGCCTGAACTCACACTAAACTAATTCTCTCTCTCTCTCTCTCCTCTCTCTCTCTCTCTCTCTCTCTCTCTCTCTCTCCTCTCTCTCTCTCTCTCTCTCTCTCTCTCTCTCTCTCAGTAGACAATATATATATAAACCTACTTGCATTTATAAATTTCTCTCAAATATTAAAAGCCTGAACTCACACTAAACTGATTCTCTCTCTCTCTCTCTCTCTCTCTCTCTCTCTCTCTCTCTCTCTCTCTCTCTCTCTCTCTCCTCTCTCTCTCTCTCTCTCTCAATAGACAATATATATAAACCTACTTGCATTTATGAATGTCTCTCAAATATTAAAATTCTGAACTCACAATAAAATAATTCTCTCTCTCTCTCTCTCTCTCTCTCTCTCTCTCTCTCTCTCTCTCTCTCTCTCTCTCTCTCTCTCTCAGTAGACAATATATACATAAACCTACTTGCTTTTATATATTTCTCTCAAATATTAAAAGCCTGAACTCACATTAAACTAATTCTCTCTCTCTCTCTCTCTCTCTCTCTCTCTCTCTCTCTCTCTCTCTCTCTCTCTCTCTCTCTCTCTCTCTCTCTCAGTAGACAATATATATATAAACCTACTTGCATTTATAACTTTCTCTCAAATATTAAAAGCCCCGAACTCACACTAAACTAGTCTCTCTCTCTCTCTCTCTCTCTCTCTCTCTCCCTCTCTCTCTCTCTCTCTCTCTCTCTCGATATATGCATCCTGCAACCATGAATGAAAGTAAGAAAACTCAGCAAACTGAAAAGAAAAATGAAACAAAAAAAGAAACAAAAAAAGAAACAAAAAAGCAGGCCGTGTATATACCGCGCTATGAACCAAGAGCCCCAAGATATGAGGAATTTCAACCCAAACCTGCACATTTAGAGCCCAACTACAAAGAATGCATCTATAATGCCAGGGGTTGGTGCAGATATGGGGACAATTGCAGGTATACACACAAAAATAAATAAGAAGGCGAAAGAGCAAATATAATAGAAAGTTGGAGTTTTTAATGGCAGAATTCCGGGAAATGAAGAAAAGAACATCATATCAGAATAGGAAGGAAGCATGGGAGAATCCATATTATTACCAATATTAAATAATGGGGATGAAACACAAACCATAATAGTGATGAATGCACAGGGTTTAGTCACGAGTAACTCTAAAAGGAAAATAGAGTTCTTAGAAGAACTAACCCAAATTGAAAAAATAGATATATTAAATATAAGTGAAACATGGTATTCCCAAGAGACTGGCAGTGATGACCAGATAAAGGGTTTCCAAACTTATAGATCAGACAGAAAAAATAGGAATCAAGGGGGAACCGCAATATATGGAAGGAAGAGACATAAATCAAGGAAAAGTCTGTGAAAAATACAGCAACATAGAATGTGAATTGATTGCGGTAGAATTTTAATTTGAAAAACTAGTGAATATTGTAGTTTACAGACCCCCAAACACTAAGGAGTTTGACATAATAATAGAAAAAATAGATGATATATGTAGAAACCATAAAGACTGGAATATACTCCTATCCGGAGATTTTAACTTTCCTTTCGTGGATTGGAAAGAACGGATAGAAGAAAGTGGTTGTATGTATACATATAAAAAAGATAGTAATAGTAGCGCAGAAGATAAGAGGCAATTTGAAAAGCTATTAGAACATAATATGCAACAAATAAACCACATTTAAACAAGAAAGGAAAATGTCCTAGATCTAGTATTTGTGAATGAGGTGAATTATGTTAAAGAAATAATAGTGTATAACACGGGAATTTCAGACCACAATGTCATAGAATTGATAGTCCATTCCAAAGCAAGTGATCGCAGAATTGATAAAAGCACAAAACTTTGGGAAGGATATGGAAAATATAATTTTTACAGTAAGAATATAAAATGGTCAGAAATAAATGAAGAACTGAATAAAGAATGGAAAAATGTATTTGTAAGTGATAATATACAGGTAAATACGGACATACTGTAAAAAATACTGGAGAAAAATTGTTGAAAAATATGTACCGAAAAAAAACAATAAACAAAAGACGTGCATACCAAGAGACAGAAGGATCTTATTTCAGAAAATTAGAAAGTGGAAGAAAAATCTTGCAAAAGAAAAAAATATGTGTGGAAAATGAGGGAAATAAAATGTAAGATAGAAAATGCAGAACAAAAGATTATACAGTCGAAAGAAAATGAAAAAGGGACTTAGAAGAAAGGACACTTCAAAATATAAAAAGAAACCCCAAAGTACTTTACTCCTATGCAAAAAAGATGAATAAAGGGAGATTAGAAATAGGCCCTCTAAGAATTGAAGGACGGTTAATGAATGAAAAAAAGGAAATATGCAACATATTAGCAGAAAAATATAAGAGTGAGTTCACACCAAGAATTGCG
>NC_090725.1:116158279-116163279 GCF_036898095.1 Palaemon carinicauda | reverse complement strand
AGCCCGTTTATCATAATAAGTACTTTTTCCCCAGACAACTTCCTGGCCACCATTTTGCTGTTACTGCACCAAAGTTCCTTACTCTGTTTTTCCCTCGGTGGAAGGTCTTACCTTATCTTTCCCTTCCTTTTATGGCAGGTCCCTAACCTCGCTCCGTGGTCTTGTGTTGCCTTCCCCCTTTTCCGATGGACTTTAAAGGTATGGGGTGAGGGAGGATGGGGGGGGGGTGATTTCGGGTAAAGGGAGTGGTGCCAAAATAGGTGTAGTGTGCCAATCAGATGCCACATCAACATCATGGCTGTCTAGGGACTTACTGGAAGATAAGTTGACTGATAAAGAGAACATGGACGCTGGATGGTGAGAGATGGAGGGAGAGAGGAGGTTGAGAGGAAGGGGAAAAGCAGAATGGTAATGAGAAGGGGTTGGTGGAAAGGAGAGGGGGAGTGGGTAAGATAGGAACTTGCCGTGTTGCTATGGTGGAAACTCGGCCCGAAGACAAAAGCTGTGTGTTTTTTGGCTAGAAGAGGGAGGAGTTCGCATGCTGTCTAGCTAGGGTCTGGGGGGCCAAAACGACTCTAACGCAGACTACTAAAAATGAAGAATTTATGAGCGACAGTATATGTTCACTGCAAACAACAGCGGAAGGATGGTAATTATGACATCGTAACCGCGGTGGAAAATCGTCCTTATGGTGTAGGTTCATAATCGATTTTGTTCTGCTTCATATTTAGTAAACAAAAATAGTGGACAGCCAGTTATGTCTTGTGATTACTACAGAGGAAAAACGCCTCTTTTGGTGTAGGTTCATAATCAATTTTGTTCTTCATGTTTAGTAAGCAAAAATATAAAAGGAATTCAGTTATGTCTTTTGATTACTACAGAGGAAAAGCTCCTTTTACTGGTGTAGGTTCATAATCGATTTTGTTCTGCTTTATATCTAGCAAACAAAACAAAATAAAGGAAGTCAGTAACGTCTTGTGATTACTACAGAGAAAATCGCCTTTTTGGTGTAGGTTCATAATCGATTTTGTTCTGGTTCATATTTCCAAAACAAAAATAAATACAGGATTGCCAGTTATGTCATGCGATTAAGAATAGAGCAAAAAAAAAAAAAAAAAAACAAAAAAAACAGCCAATTACATCTGATTACCAGCCATTCTGGCGATCACATCTCGCATTTACTTACGGTACGCTAGCACTGTTTTATGGTGCCTTGCGTCTTGTTTTATCGTATGAGCTGTCATTACTATCCCCTACCCCCGTTCCACATTTCGTGTTCCAGAAGAGGCTGCTAATCTCCCAAAGACGAGTTGACGACCCAGTAAAATGACAACGCCCATAAATGACCTCGTAACGAGCTTCCGTCCCCAGCATTCAATTCCGCGGTTAGTCCTCAACAGAGGATTTTTAACTACGTTTCAGCATCCGGAGCCTTTCTGGCTCCGACGCGCTTTTCCCGAACCAATAAATGTCGTCAGGTATGACCCGTACCCCGCATTCAATTCCGCAGTTAGTCCTCAACAGAGGATTTTTAACTACGTTTCAGCATCCGGAGCCTATGTGGCTCCGGCGAGCTTTTCCGAACCAATAACTGTCGCCAGGTATGGCCTCGAGGGATGACAGGTAATATCCATCCAACTATAACAAGCCGCTGACTGTTACTCTGAAGTTACTCTCAGTAGAGCCGTTGTCTAAACGTTTTTTATAATCCTCGGGTGAGGATAGATGCCATTCTCATTATCAAAGTCCCGTGTCTTTATAAGTCATTTGGGATCGATTGTTACTCCGAAGTTGTCTTCAGCGTCGTCATCAAATGAGACCTAATGTTCAGGAGACTACGGTTGATGACGACGAGCAATCTTTGGATGTGTGTTGTTATGTAGTTAGATTCGGTTTGAAACTATCTTTTGTTATAGTTTTGATAAACAAATGTGTTTATATATACAGTAAATATATATATATATATATATATATATATATATATATATATATATATATATATATATATATATATATATATATATATATATATATATATATATATATATATATATTCATTTATTTATACATCTAGTACTATTATTATTATTATTATTATTATTATTATCATTATTATTATTATCAATACTTACTAAGCTGCAATCCTAATAGGAAAAGTAGGATACTATAAGCCAAGGGGCTCCAAAAGGAAAAACAGCCCATTGAGGAAAGGAAACAAGAAAAAATAAAATATTTCACGAACAGTAACAACATTAAAATAAATATCTCCTATATAAACTATAAATACTAAGAAAACAAGAGGAAGAGAAACAAGACAGAACAGCGTGCCTGAGTGTACCCTCAAGCAAGAGAACTCTAAGCCAAGACATGGTTTAATTTTGGAGTGTCTGACCATAGCTAAAGAGTGTCTACTACCCTTTAATATATATATATATATATATATATATATATATATATATATATATATATATACATATATATATAAATATACATATATATACACATATATTTATTTATTTGTTTATATATATATATATATATATATATATATATATATATATATATATATATATATATATACTATTATTATTATTATTATTATTATTATTATTATTTTCTAAACTACAACCCTAGCTGGAAAAGTTAAATGCTATAAGTCCAAGGGCTCCAACAGAGAAAATAACCCAGTGAGGAAAGGAAATAAGGAAATAGAATAAAAACAAGAAAATTAACTAACAATTAAAATAAAGCATTTTAAGAACAGAAACAGCATTAAAATAAAAATTTCATATATAAACTTTCAAAACTTGAAAAAACACGAGGAAGAGAAATAACATACAATAATGTGCCTAAGTATACATCTAATCTAGCCGTTTCTAGCTCACTGTAGGCCAAAGGCCTCAGATATGTCAATTGATGTCTGGGGTTTGCCCAGAAATATTCACCACGCTTGCCACTTTGGATTGATGATGGTGCGTGAATTTCGTCTGATAGCTCACAGCAAACCAACCTAGTATGGGTGGCCCTGACTCGTACAGTCTTGCTTATCATGGCGATATGCAAATAGTTTCACCACGTTAAAGTATCCTAACTTAGAATGGACCCTATTAACAGTTATTACACTTCATTAAACAAATAAATGTTAAATTTGAAATTTTGTTTCCCGGAAGCATTTATTATTCATAAACGCGTTTTACTGAAATATACTAACTATTCTTGAATAAGCTTTATGTTCCCACCTGTCTTTCTTCTTAGGTGTGCGCGTGTGTCTGTATGTGTGAGCGCGTACTATATATATATATATATATATATATATATATATATATATATATATATATATATATATATATATATATATATATATATATATATATATATATATATATGGAGAGAGAGAGAGAGAGAGAGAGAGAGAGAGAGAGAGAGAGAGAGAGAGAGAGAGAGAGATAGTCAGACACCTAATCTTTATTATATAAGGGATGTTACCGGTTATAATTAAAACATTCATATCAAATTGTAAGATTTGTAATATTTGCATTTTTATTTAAAATCTGCGATAACGGTTAAACATCGCATGAAATATCATCTCTATATATTAGAAAGAATTAGTAAAAGAACTAGCCATGCCGAACTCTATGAAAAGATACTCTAAGTAGAGGGGCACAGAGTAGCTTCAGCTTATTTCTCAACTATCTGCTTGACCTTGACCTTGACCTTTGACCTTAAGCTGTATTAATTGGCGTGGATTTTCATACATTCAAATATGAACCAAGTTTGAAGTCCCTGTGACAACGATGTCAAAACTTAAAGCTGATTACGTGAATTAGACATTTTGCTGGACCGTGATTTTGACCTTCAAAAATTTAATAACTTCCAAATTTGTATATGCAAGTTTCATTACTCTACGATTAAAATTGTGGCCAGGAAGCTGTTCACAAACAGGGGTGAAAACATAACCTCCTTCCAACTTCGTTGGGGGAAGTAATAAGTAAAAAACATGTATTCAGAAACACAGCCAGTGTTTATTCTAACAATGCGAGAAAATAAATTTCACTGTCTCCTAGTGAGGTTGAAAAGAAACCTTGCTCTGCAAATGCAGCATAACTTATTTCTTTTTTTTTAAAGGTCGCTTATGAATGACAGAGGCATGGGACAGTCACATCGACATATCAAGCAGGACAATACCCTAGACACTGACTATATATATATATATATATATATATATATATATATATATATATATATATATATACTATATATATATACATTTATATATGAATATATATATATATATATATATCAGCGTCCAAGACCCCACTTTCCACCCAAGTTAAGACCGAGGAGCGCAAGGCAATGGGTGCTAATGACTAAGCAGTTAGACCTATAGGCTCAGCCAAACCCACCATTCTTAGCTCACAAGGATGGTGAAGTTGCAGCGACCAAAGAAACTAACGAGTTTGAGCGGGCCTCGAACCCCAGTGTGGCATTTACCAGTCAGGGACGTAAAGCTGGAAGTGTTGTCATTGGTTGACTTTGTATATAATTATGAAATGATATTGATAAAAAATCTTTCATCCATATCTTATTTGAGTCTTATAATTTTCAGTCTGAAAATTTTGATATATGTTGGAACTTGTATATAATTATGATATGATATTTATAAAAAAAAATCTGTTATGCATATCTTATTTAAGTCTTATAATTTAAAATCTGAAAATGTTGCAATATGTTGGAACTTTAATATAATTATGATATGATATTTATAAATAATCAGTCATACTAACAAGGAAAAAAATCTCTTCTGTGGTTAATAAATTTTTCAACGAAAACGTTCATATTAAATACCGAGTAATAGTTAATAATCCCATTGAGTTGATTGTAGACAGAGAAAAGCTTATTACATCTGCGTACAAAAAACTGTAAGCGCTGGTTTAATTCTTAATGAGGACAAAAAGGCAACCAAGTTTAATTCTTAATGCTTACGGAAGACTCGAGTTCTA
>NC_090725.1:116150779-116153279 GCF_036898095.1 Palaemon carinicauda | reverse complement strand
GACACTATCACTATACGGTTAACTGCATAATCATTATTATCATTATTACTTGCTAAGCTACAACCCTAGTAGGAAAAACAGGATGCTATAAGACCAAAGGCTCCAACAGGGAAAACAGCACAATGAGGAGAGGAAATAATTGAATAAATAAACTACAAGGGAAGGAATTAACAATCTAAAAAAAAATATTTCAAGAACAGTAACAACACCAAAACAAATTTTTCATATATATACAATAAAAAAAATAAGATAGAATAGTGTCCTGAGTGTACCCTTAAGCAAGAGAACTCTACCCCAAGACAGTGGAAGACCATGATACAGAGGCTATGGCACTACCGAAGACTTGAGAACAATGGTTTGATTTCGGAGTGTCCTTCTCCTAGAAGATCTGCTTACCATAGTTAAAGAGTCTCTTCTATCGTTACCAAGAGGAAAGTAGCCACTGTAGAATTACAGTGCAGTAGTTAACCCCTTGAGTGGAGTAAAACTGTTGGTAATCTCACAGTTGTCAGGGGTAGGAGGACACAGGAGAATGCTGCATGTAAAGAATGCGACAGACAATTTGGTATGTATGCAGGCAAAGGGAAAATAAGCCGTAACCAGAGAGAAAGATCCAATGTAGTACTGTCTGGCCAGTCAAGTGTTGCTTTACCTTTATTTTTCTCACTTTTACCTTAAATAAAAATAGAAAATTAATACTTCTTTGTTGTCGACAAACAGACAACTCTTTTTAAAGCTCCGGGTACGAATTTACCGTATTCCTAACGCTTCTATATTTTTTCTAAAATAGGAGGTAGGAACCCCAAAATCTTTTGAAGAAAAACTGTAAGCATCATTCCAATGATTCCTTTAAATCCGGACGTGATGAAATGTCCTCGGTCGATTTTAGTTGGATTATTGTACTTGGAACGATATGGTGAAAACTATGATCGTAATGCGACTTCCATGTTGCTCAAAAAGCTTAGGATATAAGAGTTCTATTCGAGTTCTTTTCATCGCTTCTCCTCTTTTCTTCCTCTTCCCTTTTGTCCATGAACATTATGTTCTATGAGTTACGAGTTTTATCAGAATTATGTGCTGATTCATTCTTAGAGCAATGTGACTTTCATTGTTCTCTTATGAACCAAGTTGTGGAATGGTCTTCGTAATCAAGTAGCTGAATGGGTGGAACTTCAAAAGTTTAAATTAGCGGTGAATGTTTTTTATGTAGAACAGTTTATATATGAAAGATCTGTTTTAATACTGTTACTGTTCTTAAAATATTTGATTTTAATTGTTCATTAATTTTCTTGTAGTTTATTAATTTCCTTATATTTTTTCCTCACTGGGCCATTTTTCCCTGCTGAAGCCCTTTGGCTTATAGGATCTTGCTTATCAACTAGGGCTGTAGCTTAGATAGTTCTAATAATAATAATAATAATAATAATAATAATAATAATAATAATAATAATAATACTTCTCGTGTAGTTTCATTATTTCCTTTCTTCACTGGCTATTTTTCTTTTACATAAAACTCTTATTACATAAGAAGAAAAAAAGAGAATCATTTAAAAGAGGGAAATTTCCGTCAGCAAGGTAGAATTCAAAAGGCTCAAAATGCTTTCTGCCACCATCCATAATTCACCAACTTTGAAAACTTTTCCCTTTGGGAAAAACAGACAGCAGCCCCTTTTGAACATATTGCAAGCAATATTGCACAGTGACAATACTGAATAACTATTGTCAACACACGTCCAATATATAGGCCAATATATTTGTAGGTTTGTAGCACTGTGCACGCATCCAAAAATTAGAGAGCGTACGCATCACGGCAAAATGGCCGGGAGGCGTTTTGCTTCAGACATACTGCTGTACCCCTTTCTCTCTAACTGAACGACGGGATCCAGTGGGTTCTTTTTGGGGTGGATACTTTCCTCTCCTCCGTCACCTTCTTCCTTTCATTTGACTAAAAGATTCTGGGGTGCCTCTAAAAATGAGAAAGCTGAATTAACAATGAATAAAAGTTGCCGATTATCCTTGTCCCTACATCTCAAACCACCAACAAAAATAGGTCGCAGATTATCCCATATCCCAAACCACCTACAAATATAGGTGGCCGATTATTCCACATCCCAAATCACATACAAATATAAGTCGCAGATTATCCCACATCCCAAACCACCTACAAATATAAGTCACTGATTATCCCATATTCTAAATCATCTATAAATATAAGTAGCCGATTATCCCACATCCCAAATCACATACAAATATAAGTCACAGATTATCCCACATCCCAAACCACCTACAAATATAAGTCACTGATTATCCCATATTCTAAATTATCTATAAATATAAGTAGCAGATTACCCCACATCCCAAACCACCTACAAATATAAGTCGCCGATTATCCCACATCCCAAACCACCAACAAATATAAGCCGTCGATTATCCCACATCCCAAACCACCTACAAATATGTCACAGATTATCCCATATTCTAAATCATCTACAAATATATG
>NC_090725.1:116143279-116145779 GCF_036898095.1 Palaemon carinicauda | reverse complement strand
TTCCAGGATTTTTAACCGTTTTTGTACTAGAAATGTTTAAGTTTACCTCAATCAATGATTGCATTACTAATACGAAACGAAGGACAAACTGCGCAGTGACGTTCTATCACAACTTTAAGCGACTCCAGAAGAATATATCCTTGCCCAATGCATATTCATAAACACATAACAACCCATTCAGACGCAGTTTCGTTGGTTATTTGATGAAGTACACCGTGTATGCTCCGGGTGTTTCCGGCATTAGCATAACAATACAGAGCGATAATAACCATTTGAGAATCTGGTCTGAAATGATGATAACAACATCACTTGAACTTCCAATATCAAAGTGGCGTAGTTGCCGGGTGAAAAGAACATCTCTGCAAATTACGCATGCGCAGTTTGTAAATGATGAAAATACGCCAAATTAAAAGTTGTAGTGGCCGATGGGGTAATGCTCCTGACTGGTAAACGCCAGACTGGGGTTCGAGAGATCAAACTCGTTCATTTCTTTGTCGCTGTAAGCTCACCATTCTTGTGAGCTAAGGATGGGAGGTTTGGGGGAGCCTATAGGTATATTATTATTATATTATTATTATTATTATTATTATTATTATTTGGTAAGCTACAATCCTAGTTGGAAAAGCAGGATGCTATAAGCCAAGGGGCTCCAATAAGGAGAAATGCTGAGTCTTCAAGTAGCCATTGCCTAGCCTTGCCTTCCCAGGTCCTAGCTTGGGTGGAAACTGAGCTTAGGCGTTAATCCTATGTATATATGGACAGTCTTTAGGGCATTGTCCTGCTTGGTAGGGCAATGTCACTGTCCCTTACCCTCTTGCCATTTATGAGCGGCATTTAAACCTTTAAATTAGTTTAAAAAACAGGATGCTATAATCCAAGGGCTCCAACAGGGATAATAGCCCAATGAGGAAATAAGGAAATAAATAAACTGCAAGACAAGTAATGCACAATTGAAATAACATATTGTAAGAAGAGTAACAACATTTAAAGATGCTTTATGAATAAACTATAAAAAAAAGAATTATTGGAAAAAATGACAACCCACTTTGCCTTAAATTTATCTAGTTTACTTAGATAGCAGATGCAGACCTTGATTTAAGGTCCTTCGAAGAATTAATTTGAGAGAGAGAGAGAGAGAGAGAGAGAGAGAGAGAGAGAGAGAGAAATTAGAGTATATATATATATATATATATATATATATATATATACCCTGGTAGGGGGGAGAGGGAGTAGTCATACCATGGTGAGAGGGGTATGCGTGTATTGTACTACAAGTGTGCGTGCATAGCAATCTAAATGTTTAGCAGTCATTTTTGACGGGTCCCGTACACTAGTAATACATATTTGTTGAAGATTATCAGTGCCACTGAAAAGCACTTTTTAATTTATAATCCTCTACAATTAAAATACATTTAAAAGAAAAAACCACTGATTTATTACATCATCATCATCATCTCCTCCTACGCCTATTGACGCAAAAGGGCCTCAAGAATTCATTGTCTAGATACATCAAAGGATAGCCAATTCCTTTTGATGTGCAGTGCCTATCTATCTACGGCAAGTGACCCCTGCCGGTCCATACTAATTCTAGTAAGATCAACCACCAGGCGTCTGGAGTAAAAGACGAAGAGACAGTTTATCCATCGCCTTAAACCCAATCCGGTACCCTGTTGCCACAGACTTCATCGAGATTTAGGTGGGCATTTCCTCCACACCCAAAGCTCTCATTACTCACCAAGTTGCTCATCCACTTATACGAGTGTAACCGTTGGCAAACATGGATTACTAAGATATACAGCCTAGCACGGTTTATCACAGGAGTGGTAAAAAACTATGGTCAACTGGAAGTTACAGATTTTTTAGTAATTCCATATTGTTTATGTCACATTTTAAAGGAAACATATACTGGATACAGCAACAACAATAACAACAACAGCAACATCAACAACAACAAATACAGCCGTTTCTAGACCACTGCAAGGAAAAAGGCCTCAGTCATGTCAAGTTATGTCTGGGATTTTGCCAGATTTCATCACCACGCTGGCCAGTTTGGATGGGTGATGGCGGGAGAAGTTAGTGTGATAGCTCACAGCAAACCAACCTAGTAAGAGTGGTCTTGCTTAGTAGAGGTGATACGTAAACCCTTTCACCATTTTAAGGCATCCCCACTCAGAATGGGATATATATATATATATATATATATATATATATATATATATATATATATATATATATATATACAGTATATATTATATATATATATATATATATATATATATATATAAATATATATATAACTATATAGATATAAATATATATATTGATATATTTATATAAATAAATATATATATATATGTATATATATATTGATATATATATATATATACATATATATATAAAAATATATGTATATATATATATACATATATATATATATATATATATATATATGTATGTATGTATATGTATATCTATATATATAGTTACATACATGTATAGT
>NC_090725.1:116115779-116138279 GCF_036898095.1 Palaemon carinicauda | reverse complement strand
CATTGTTACTTTATGGACATGACTCATGGTATGGCAATAAAACAATTTCCAAAAGATTTAGTAGATTTGAGAACGAGCCCTCAGAAGGATATTGCGGGTTAAATGGCAGGACAAGATTAGAAATGAAACTATAAGAGAGATCACTCGAGTGCCATACGTGGATGAGATCATGATGGGGAGTAGATGGAGATGGTTTGGGCGTGTTCTTCGCACTCCCCAAGAGAGATTAGTTCACCAAACGTTCAGCTGGGCTCCACAAGGCATTAAAAGAGTTGGAAGACCCAGGCCTACATGGCTGAAGACTATGAAGCTCGAAGTAGATGATGAAGCTCAAGATAGAGACGACTGGCGAAATTTGACCGAGGCCCTTTGCGTCAATATGCGTAGGGGGAGATGATGATGATGATATATCCAATCACTGTGCCATAGCCTTTGTATCATGGTCTCCCACTATCTTGGGGTAGAGTTCTCTTGCTTGAGGGTACACTTGGGCACATTTTTCTACCTTGTTTCTCTTCCTTTTTTTTTCAAGTTTTTGTAGTTTATATGTGAAAGATTTATTTTAATATTATTGTTTCTTAACTTCTCCGAGTATATTTCTCTGTTTCTTTTCCTCACTCAGCTATTTTTCCTGTGGGGAGCTGTGGGCTTATAGCATCCTGCTTTACCAGCTAGGGTAGTAGCTTAGCATGTAATAATAATAATAATAATAATAATAATAATATACACGTCCTTTTCAAGTGGAGTACCTTAACGTGGTGAAAAATTTTGCGCATCGCCATGATCAGTAAATCTGTACTAGTCAGGGCCACCTATACTAGGTTGGACTTCTGTGAGCAATCAGACAAAAATCTAACACCATCACCAATCAGCAGCGGCCAGCGTTGTGATGAAAATTGGTCAAACCGCATTACATGAATTGGTATGTCTAAGGCCTTTGTTTTGCAGTTAACTAAAAACATATGTATTTATTGTCGTGTGCGCATATATATATATATATATATATATATATATATATATATATATATATATATATTATATATATATTTATATATATATATATATATATATATATATATATATACTTATACATATATAAAGTATGTATATGTATCTATACATGCACGTATATATCTAATAATGCATTGATACATGGAACCATGATGAACTTTTCTTCAAGCAAGAAAACCAATTACACCAGATATACAAACTCCCAGGAGGAGTACTCGCCATTTCAAAAATAGATAAAAGAAGGACTTTTTCGAGATACCTCGAGTTGAGATTATCTTCACAAATCCCAGATTATAAAATGAACTAGCAAATGAATCCTGTTGTCGAATCCCCCCAGCTCCAAGTTGCACGCTGATTTAACACCATCGTTCTAAAGGAAGGATTAACGAAATTTAAGAAGAGGGCCAGGGGATAACTTCGTGTGTGTGTGTGTGTGTGAGTGCGCACGCGTGTGTGTGTGTCTCAGGAAGAGAACTGGATAGTTAGTTCTAATGAGTTATGAAGAAAAGTATTTTCCTTCAATTCTTTATTATTATTATTATTATTATTATTATTATCATTACTCAACTACATTATTATTATTATTATTATTATTATTATTATTATTATTATTATAACAATAACAATTATAATAATAATAATAATAATTATTATTATTATTATTATTATTATTATTATTATTATTACTATTATTATTATTAGCTAAGCTACAGCCCTAGTTTGATAAGATGATACAAGACCAAGGGCTCCAACAGGGAAAAATAGCTAGTGAGGAAAGGAAATAATAATAAGAAATAAGGAAATAATCAAGCTAATAATAATAATAATAATAATAATAATACGCCCATGGAAAGTCCTTCTCTAAATATACAAATACTTAATGATGGAAAACTCACCTATTTGGCTGATGATACTCTCTCTCTCTCTCTCTCTCTCTCTCTCTCTCTCTCTCTCTCTCTCTCTCTCTCTCTCTCTCAGCGATCAATACTGGTCAGCAAAGTTAATGATATTTTCTGGGAATACGAGATATGTAAGAAAGATAGGGGGAATGGTATGCAAGCGAAGTTCTGTCTCGTCACTATTGAAATAAATACGTTACATTAAGAATACAACAACAACAACAACAACAGCAGCAACAACAACAACAACAAATTTAGCCATTTCTAGTCCGCTGCAGAATAGAGGCATGAGCCATGTCCATTCATGACTGGGTTTTGGCCAGTTTTCATCACCATGCCGGCCACTACGGATTGGAGAATGTAGAACCTTTTCGTCTGAGCGCTCACAGCAAACCAATCTAGTATGGGTGGCCCTGACTAGTACAGTAATGCCAGATATGTTGCTCTTGGGGGTAGAGTCCCTTACTTGAGGATACACTCGGGCACGCTATTCTATCTTATTTCTCTTCCTCTTGTCTTGTTAAAGTTTTTTTTTTTTTATAGTTTATATATGAAAGATTTATTTTAATGTTGTTACTGTTCTTGAAATATTTTATTTTAGTTATCAATTACTTCCTTTATTTTCTTTCCTCATTGGGCTATTTTCCCTCTTGGTGTCCCTGGGCTTCTAGCATCCTGCTTTTCCAGCTAGGGTTGTAGCTTAGAATTTAATAATAATAATAATAATAATAATAATAATAATAATAATAATAATGGAGATATCCTTTTGAAAGCCAGGCTGAACTCTCGTTCTCCAGTACAGAATCCAGAAATCGACTTATTGTCAATGTACTCCGAACTCAGCTCCGATATTGAAAGCAGGGCTAAAGATCCTCGGACAAATGTGGGTTGGTTTTAATTTGGAAAATCCAAGAGACGTCCTGATCGGATTTCCTGCAGAGCTACAGGAAGAACACACCAAGAAAAGCCCACCCAAACCGGGCTTTCCTCAGTCTTTTTTTCCCCCTTTTGTTTCGTGATGAGTTCCGGGTCCCTTGATTAAATTCCAGAGCTTTCAGGGGGGTTTTAAGAGGGTGTCTCTTCTGCAAGTAAGGGAGAGAGAGAGGGACGGCTGTCATCTTTTCATTACCCGTAAAGGGAATGCAATCCTTGTTATGTCTTACACAACTGCAATCAAAGGATCTTTTGAATATCTTAGTCTTACATTTGCACTCAAAAGATCTTTTGAATTTCTTGGTCTTACAGAATCGCACTCAAATGGTTCTTTTAAATTTTTTAGTCTTACACAACTGCACTCAAAATTTTATTTTTGATTTCTTAAGTCTTAAACAATTGCACTCAAAGGTTCTTTTGAATTTCTTAGTCTTACACAATTGCACTCAAGGAATCTTTTGAATTTCTTAGTCTTACACAATTGCACCCAAAGAATCTTTTGAATTTCTTAGTCTTACACAATTGCAATCAAAGGATCTTTTGAATTTATTAGTCTTACACAATTGTGCTCAAAGGATCTCTTCAGTTTCTTAGTGTTACACAATTCCAGTCAAAGAAACTTTGGAATTTCCTAGTCTTACACAATTGCAGTCAAAGAATCTTTTGAATTCCTTAGTCTTACACAATTACACTCAAAAGGTTCTTTTGAATTTCTTAGTCTTACACAATTGCACTCAAAAGGTTCTTTTGAATTTCTTAGTCTTACACAATTGCACTCAAAAGGTTCTTTTGAATTACTTAGTCTTACACAATTGCACTCAAAGGATCTTTCTTTAGTCTTACACAAATCGTTGTTATGTCTTACACAATTGCAATCAAAGGATCTTCTGAATATTTTAGTTCTTATGTTTCAATAGAAAATTATAATACAATATTTTTTTTTTTTTTAGAAAGATTTTCTTCTTCTACTTTACTATTAGCATTTTTGTGTAGCGAAAGGGTTTGGTATAGTAGGTATATGAAAAGTTAATCATGGATTGAATAACTTGATATCCTCTATACCATGGTCTTTCACTGTCCTTGGTTAGAGTTCTCTTGCTTGAGGGTACACTCTGGCACACTATTCTATCTTGTTTCTCTTACTCTTGTTTTTCTTTTTGGAAGGTTTCATAGTTTATATATGAAAGATTTTTTTGATATTGTTATTGTTCCTAATATTTTTATTGTAATTATTAATTATTTCCCTTGTAGGTTATTTATTTCTATGTTTCCTTTCCTCACTAGGCTATTTTCCCTGTTGGAGCCCTTGGGCTTATATCATCTTGCTTTTCCAACTAGGGTTATAGCTTAGATAATAATAATAATTATAATAATAATAATAATAATAATAATATAACCTAAAGAAGAGCATGAAGCTATGATAAGAAGTCTTAACACAAACCGATGTTAGAAATCTTGGAATAACATAAAACGCACATTATGAGTCAGCGGAACACATAATGAGCGAATGAATTTAAAAACTTGTGATTGATATAATCATCATCATCATCTCCTCCTACGACTATTGACGCAAAGGGCCTCGGTTAGATTTTGCTTGTCGTCTCTATCTTGAGCTTTCAAATAAATACTTCTCCAGTCATCATCTCTTACTTCACGCTTTATAGTCCTCAGTTATGTACGCTTGGGTCTTTCAACTCCTGTTTGTAGTACCTTGTGGAGATCAGTTAAAGGTTTGGTGAACTAATTTCTCTTGATAAAAATCACTGAATCAAATATTTATATAATTATATAATCTACTGCACGGTGGTTTGTATTTGTATTTCAATCTGGAGTCTAATCATCTTTACACGGATTTATCTATAGTGTTTATTCATGTGTTTGGATGCTTAGATAGATTGTTTGAAATCAAAGAAAGAATTTTCCCACAAAATACCTTTTAATGAAGGACAATTGTTCGTAGATAAATAGAGTAAAATTGCTGAGAGAGAGAGAGAGAGAGAGAGAGAGAGAGAGAGAGAGAGAGAGAGAGAGAGAGAGAGAGAGAGAGATCACAGAACAAGACCAACTTCAAAGGAATAAGAAGTGGTAATGTCTCTGCCTGGTGATCGACAGACTTGAGTTCGTGTTCAGCCAAAACTCGTTAGTTCCTTTGGTCGCTACAACCTCACCATCATTGTGAGCTAAGGATTTGGGGGTTTAGGGGAGCCTATAGCTCTACCTGCTTAGTCATGAGCGGCCATTTTGGTTTTCCATGGTCCTAGCTTGGGTGGAGACGGAGCTTGGTGCTGATCATATGTGTACATGGTCAGTCTCTAGGTCACTGTCCTGCTTGATAGGGCAATGAAACTTTCTCTTGCCTCTGCCGTTCATGAGAGAGAGAGAGAGAGAGAGAGAGAGAGAGAGAGAGAGAGAGAGACAGACAGACAGACAGAGGATAATATCAATATTATATGAATAGTGTCATGACAGGAGGGAATTTGCATAGTAATCACTATGGTAATTTGCTAATAAAATCAAAATCATAGATTAACTCTAATATGAGTGAAACTACTGAATAGCAGAAAATAGAATAATTGAATGAAAAAAAGGAGTTGTGTATGTGTGAGTATATATATATATATATATATATATATATATATATATATATATATATATATACATATATATATATGCATATGTAAATATATATATATATCTGTGTGTACATATGTGTATATATACACATATGTATATACATATATATACATACAGTATATATGTATATATATATACAGTATATATATATATATATATATATATATATATATATATATATATATATATATATATATACTAGCTATGTCACTGTCATTAAAAGTTTCCTGGACCAGGGTTCGATTCCCGGCCAGTCAGAAGCTATTGTCTTTGAGTGGTCCCACCTGCGGCTCTGATCCTGAGGTCGATAAGAAAATCCAGAGAGAATTTTACAACGTATGAAATATTTTGACAAACACTTACACAGATACTAACACAGGTAAGAGATAGCAGAATAACAGTTAGCAAAAACAATACAATATTAACGAGAACATATAAGAACAAAGCACAGTATGCATTTATCTACTTTTCAAGTATTCAATTAATAGTGTACACGACCCGTCAAAAATTAGAGCTATATATTTAGATAGATAACAAGCATTTACTGAGATTCAACCCTTCCCAAACTTATCTCTTTCCTAACTACAACAAGGGAGTTGTGGTTTCCGATTGTACCTCTCTGGAGTACCCACTCTTACCAGGGTATGAGTACTTAGTCTCCCAATTACCTTAAGAACGGGAGGAGACCAAGTAGCTATACGTCTGGCAATGCCACTCAGTGTGACCTGAAAGAAGAGTTGGAAGACCCAGGTCTATATGGCTGAGGACTATGAAGCGTGAATTGGGAGATGATGAATAGAGAAGTATTAATTTAAAAGTTCAACATAGAAATGAATGGCGGAATCTAACCGAGGCTTCTTCCGTCCTTAAGCGTAGGTGGAGATGATGTTGATATATATATATATGTATATATATATATATATATATATATATATATATATATATATATATACATATATATATATATATATATAGTATATATATATATATATATATATATATATATATATATATATATATATATATATATATAAATATACATATATATATATATATATATATCCAGACACTTGCTCTTTATTATATAGAGTAGATACTAATTTTGTACTTTAGGAAGTCTGAGAAAAAAAAAAAACATTCCAAATTTAAAGCACTAAGTCGCCACGCGTCTTTTCACAAACAGGTGGAGCAAACCATTCATCTCCAGAGTTATAGAGATACTTTTGAAAATCCGCAGCCTCCAAAAAGGAGGATGCATGAATAAATCATGAATGCATTAACATAAATGCAAGATAGCTGCAGCAGAGTGTATGCAAATCTGCAGGGTTTCAAATTTAAGGTTAGCGGCGTACTCTTAAGATTATGTTCAGGTTCGAATGAAAAAGGTTCGAAGTTTTGTGAGGCAGTTAAATTGGGTCATATATTATTACTGATGCACAAAAGACTCCGGGAGAAAAAAAGTCCAGCTTATATAGAAGTGGCAAAGGTGAA
Organism: Palaemon carinicauda; assembly: GCF_036898095.1. NCBI lineage: Eukaryota > Metazoa > Arthropoda > Malacostraca > Decapoda > Palaemonidae > Palaemon > Palaemon carinicauda. Next base: position 116,131,311 of record NC_090725.1, on the reverse strand, counting down.
GGAAACTCTGGTCTTGGAAAATGATTAATTGCCTGCTATCAAAAGATTAAAGACCGAAATACTCCTGAATAAATATACGGGCCATATATATATATATATATATATATATATATATATATATATATATATATATATATATATATATATATATATATTACTTATTCATTGCACTGAGACATGTTGTACAACAATGAGTAGAATATAAAAATACACTTTTGATGGCCTTTGTGGACTATGAAAAAGCCTTTGATAGCGTGCACTGACCAATTTTGTGGAGAGCCCTACATTGATATGGAATTCCTCTTAAATATGTAAATTTGATTAAGTCTGTTCATGAGTGTAGCAATTGCAAAGTTAATGTTAATGGAGTCTTATCAAATGAATTTCCCGTTAACAGCGGAGTACTACAAGGGAATGTGTTGTCACTTATGTTGTTTATCCTCCTCGTGGATTTTGGAACAATCGGAGATGTTGGAGAAGGATTGGATTGGATTGGTGATAGGAATTTAGCAGAACTAGAGTATGCTAATGATGTTGATCTTGATAGCAGAACGTCACAGGATTTGCAATGCTTTGTTACCAGAATGCATGAAATATCACACGAGGTTGGGCTGAAGATAAGTAAAAGAAAGACAGAGACGATGGGAACGGAGTATGCAATAGAGATGAAATATCATTGGAAGGAGAATGGATTAATGAGGTAGAATTATTTCAGTATTTAGGAACTATGATCTCCAATACAGGGTCTTTAGAATTAGAGTTTAGTGAAAGATTGAAAACAGCTAATCATACAATGGCTACGTTAAGTAACATTTGGAGATCAAATCGCCTGAAATTACATATAAAAATTAGACTATATACTACCAGAGTGAGATCAGTGTTACTCTATGGACATGAATCATGGTATGATAATAAAAAAATCTCCAAAAGATTTATTAGATTTGAGAACAAAGGCCTTAGAAGGATATTGGGAGTTGAATGGTACGACAGGATTACAAATGAAATGATAAGAGAGATAACTCAAGTGCCATATGTGGATGGGATCATGATAAGAGGTAGATGGAGATGGTTTTGGCATGCTCTTTGCACTCCCCATAAGAGATTGGTCCACCAAACGTTCAGCTGGGCTCCACAAGGCACTAGAAGAGTTGGAAGGCCCAGGCCTATATGGCTGAGGACTATAAAGCGCGGGAAGGAGAGGATGAGTGATGAAGTATTGAATTAAATGGTCCAGTTATAGACGACTAGCGAAATCTAACCGAGGCCTTTTGCGTCAATAGGTGTAGGAGGAGATGATAATATATATATATATATATATATATATGTGTGTGTGTGTGTGTGTGTGTGTGTGTGTGTGTGTGTGTGTGCGTGTTTTCTACAGCTGGTACGTATATGGAAGGAGGTTACTATTCGTACGCCTTACCCTTTTATAATTAAACTCACCACATGCCACCTACGTCGGACATATCTTATTGTCATCATTTAATGCTGGCGAGAGAGAGAGAGAGAGAGAGAGAGAGAGAGAGAGAGAGAGAGAGAGAGAGAGAGAGAGATTAATGATATTAGCCCCGGAATTTCAAAGTAGTGTTACCTAATGTAAATAAAATGTGCTGAGAAAAAAGGGTTTTTATGTCTAAATCCAGAGCACACACACACACACACACACTCTCTCTCTCTCTCTCTCTCTCTCTCTCTCTCTCTCTCTCTCTCTCTACTAAACCCTTTTTGATCTCTCGTCTCGTTGCTTCTTCCTCGGCTGGAGAAATCCATTTGTTAAATCTCGTTAAGAGTATTAGGCTGTTTCTCAAATTCTCGCTTTCCCTTCACTATAAAGGCAGCTGTCGGTCATTAATAAATCACGAGATGTGATCCTGTGAAACTAGATCTTAAGCACTCAAAGAGGACCGGATTGATAAGCCTCGAAATACAGCCTTTGGGTTCTACATTTTTTTCTATTCCATAAATAATACCTAGGGAGAATTTTATATGTTCTCTTCCCATTGAAATTACATACATACATATACCAAGGGACTTTCCCTAATGTTGGGGAGTAGCTGACATCAAACAAATGAAAAAATAAAAGGGGACCTTTCCTCTCTACGTTCCTCCAAGCCTGACAAGGGACTCAACCGAGTTCGGCTGGTACTGCTAAATCATTCACGAAAAGCAGAATTTAACGGTCTTTTTTGTTTGGGAATATTTGTAAATTTTTGTTTTCACGAATCGCAGTTTTAAAATCTTAGTTTTTTGTCTTTTCATGCACGAAGTTGTGATAGTTTACTTGTATTTACAATATTGATGTACGTTAAGTATGTAATTGCTCCTCAAATTGCAAGATCGTAGTGTGAATACAACACTTTCGTTGAACATTGGCTGTAGGTAGGCGAACACCTTGAAAAGAAATGACTAGTGTGAGTCCAGCATAACGCGAATGTAGAGTCAGATCGGTTGAGGGATTATTCTTAATATTTATTCCATTGAATGCAGAGGAAAGGAGAGATGCCGACCCTTTTGAAGTAGGTTTAAAGGTTTAAAGGCCACTCATAAATGGCAGAGGCAAGGAACAGTGACAATGCCCTTGAAGGACAATTCCCCTAGAGACTGACCATATATGCATGTGATCAGCGCCCAAGCCCCTCTCGACACTAGCTAGGGCCAAATAGGGCTAAGCAATGGCTGCTGATAACTCAGTATGTAGACTTATAGGCTCTCCCAGACGCCCCATCCTTAGCTCGCAAGTATGGTAAGGGTTGCAGACACTACAAGAAATTATTAAGTTTGAGCACAAGACAAGGAGATTTCCAATAGTTTTAGGAAGTTAGGCATATGGCAGATGGACAGCTAAGGGAAGATAGCAATGAATCAACGAAGAAAGAGCATATGGGAATTAAGGGATTACTATGAAACTGCAATGGAATGTTAGAAAAAAATCCTTTGCCAGATTTCATAGGGAATGAATGTGGAAAGCAGTACTGTCTAAGATACAACCTTAGTTGGAAAAGCAGGATGCTGTAAGCCCAGGGGCCCCAACAGAGATAATTGCCCAATGAGGAAAGGAAATAAGGAAACATAGAATAGTATGCCTGAGTGTACCCTCAAGCAAGAAAACTCTAGACAGTAGAAGACCATAGTACACAGGCTATGGCACTAATCAAGACTAGATTTTGAAGTACCCTTTTACTAAGAGAGATGTTTACCATAGGTAAAGAGTCTTTTCTACAGTTGCCAAGTGGAGAGTAGCTACAGAACAATTACAGAGCATTAGTTAACCCCTTCAGAAAAGAATAATAACATTTGTTAGATTTGATAGAGAATCAATGTGGAATGTGTTCATATTATATGATGATGATGATAGAAAGTTGACTTCGATTCAAACGTTTTAAGAAATGTTATGTAAGACTATGCAGGAAGGAAATCAATCTGATTGGTGTAAATGTGGGTCCGAGATACGGGTGTGTATATTTGGATACGACGCTATGCTGATTTGGGATGGGTAGGAAAAGCTGCGAAAGTTGGTGAAAATATATAAAAAGTTTTATTAAAGGAAAAAGATAAAAAGAAACGCTAGCAAAAATAAGGTATTGAGTTTAGATGGGAAATTACAACTTGGAATAATAATTATTAATACTGATGATGGAATTATGAAGTGGTTCTTTTCACTGTGAACGAATTTAATGAATGAGCGTAAGATACAAGGAGCTAGAAAGAGAATTGTTGTAAAAAGAGAGGTAGCAGGATGTGAGACAAGGTGGAATATATGACTCGAAATCCCAAATGGTGAGCTAAGGATGAGGGGCTTGGGGGAGCCTATAGATCTACCTGCTGTGTCATCAGAAGCCATTACCAGGTCCTCCATGGTCCTAGCTTCGGTGGACAGGGGGTTCGGTGATGATCATATGTATATAAAGTCAGTCTCTAGGTCACTGTCCTGCTCCCTTGCCTCTGCCATTCATTATCAGACTGCAGTGTGGGAAAGTACCATCTAACCATAATGTAGAAAATGCAATCTTACTACAAAGTACCATTTACTACCAATTACATAAGTAATTGTATGGAAAAATTATTATTTACAGTTGTTATCTCGTTAATTTTAAGATGGTTTTCTGTATATATTTTAACATCCAAGGCCTCGGTGCTTTTAATTTTGCCTTGATCACTTAAAGTTTAGGACACTGATTTGATGTACCTTATATATATATATATATATATATACAGTATATATATATAATATATATATATATAAATTATATACTGTATATATATACTGTATATATATATATATATATATATATAAATCATATACTGTATATATATATATACTGTATATATAAATATATATATATATATATATATGTATACTGTATATATATATATATATACATACATACATACACACACACACACATATATATATATATATATATACACATAAACATATACTTGCTTGTATATGAATGTGTGCATGTTTCATGTATGAACAGTAAAACTCTGAGTTCATGTTTCTTTGATTCTTTTATGACTTGCTCCCTGTCTCCTTTTTACCATTACACCCATGCCGTAAATAGCTACCTGTATCAACTCTGTTCAAGAGAAAGGTACTAACAAACTTACCTATCTCTCTCTCTATCTCTCTCTCTCTCTCTCTCTCTCTCTCTCTCTCTCTCTCTCTCTCCTCTCTCCTCTTCACAAGAAAGTGAGCACATAATTTTACGTTATAAAATATAGATAAATGTAAAATAAATAACTTAATCAACATATAATAATAATAATAATAATAATAATAATAATAATAATAATAATAATAATAATAATAACAGGGGTCGCTGAAAATATCTTATATTTCTAGGAACAAAACTTCATTGTTTAAAAATAGGATTTTACTATTATATGAGCTCCATAAAAATGTAATTTTGTTCGTTCAAAAAATTATCTGACATTTAAAGTTTAATGTTTAAAGGTCGCTCATAAATAGCAGAGGAAAAGGACAATGCTCTAGAGACTGATCATATATACATATGATCAGTGCCCAAGCCACCTTTCTACGCAAGCTAGGACCAGGGAGGGCCAGGCAATGGCTGCTGATGACTCAGCAGGTAGAAGTATAAACCTATACACTCATCCTTAGCTCACAAGGATGGCGAGATTGTAAAATTCACAAGATATCACACAAACAAACACACAAACATGACCTCCGTCCAACTTGGTTGGCAAAGGTAAAAGGTAAAAAAGGAAATATATGTCCTAGTTGAGGCCGTAATTTAGTACTTGACTATCCTAGAGATATTATCTCCTAACTCTTTCTCTCTCTCTCTCTCTCTCTCTCTCTCTCTCTCTCTCTCTCTCTCTCTCACAAACAAACAAAACACACACAAGCAAACAGACAAACATCCCACACACAAACACACATACAGGGGCTAAAACATAACCTCCTTCCAACTTGGTTGACAGAGGTAAAAGTAGAAAAGGAAATATATGTCTTAGTTGAGGCCTTAACTTAGTATTTCACTATCCCAGACACATTAACTCTCTCTCTCTCTCTCTCTCTCTCTCTCTCTCTCTCTCTCCCAGACACATTAAACTCTCTCTCTCTCTCTCTCTCTCTCTCTCTCTCTTATCCTTTCCACTTCACCCCCCCCCCCCCCTATGCTCCCGGGACTCGGTAAGTGGGTTAGAGGATTTGTATAAATTATCCTTCCGCCAGGCGAATTAGACGACGGTGCCATTCCGATACCGAATGGGATTCCCGAATAATTCCGGCACAGCAGCCATTAGAAGCTGATGTTTTAGCAACTTGCGTTGCTTGTACAAGGGATCAGGAATCTCCTCTTCCTCCTCCTGCTTCGTACGCTCGACGGATACGTTAGATTATTAGTCGAGAGTCGAGGCACATTTGTCCTTTAGGTGGAAGGTATCTCGGTTATGCTGTGTTAAATGCGGTTCATTCAAAGTATTTGGATGGAAAAGCTTCTGAACGTTAACAAGAGAAATTATTGGTTTATGAAGTTTTATATACATAAAGGAATAAAATAAATTTTATCTCTTCTATATAATAAGGAGCAAGTGTGTGCATATACATATACCTATACATATATATATATATATATATATATATATATAGAGAGAGAGAGAGAGAGAGAGAGAGAGAGAGAGAGAGAGAGAGCGTCCTTGAAAGAGGGTGATGGTTGAAGTTTGAAGATATGAGATATGGAAAGAATTGTCAAAACAACACCAGACATATGTGCATTAAAAAAGCGACATTTTAAGAGGGCCCAATCCTTACCCTAAAATGTCAGCAAAGTCGCAGTGAAAACTATCAGAGTGGGATAAAAATACAATGAAGAGACAGAATAATTAGCAGGCAAACTTAGAAAAAAAATTAAGTGCTCAACTTATAACAGAAGACAACTCGATGTTCTAGTTGAACAGCAGTATGACCAATTCGAGACAACGATGTACAGTACAAAATATCAACCAACGTAGGATGCTCAAACACATGACGCGTAGGCTAAGCCAAGAGAACATTCACACAGTTCATCTTTAAAAGACACACGCCTAACTAAACCGAAGTTGACAATTGCTGACCAGTAACAGATATCCAGACTTCATGATACAGCAGGCTATAACAAGAAAATTCGACGAAACTCGACAGCCCACAACAACGACAACTAATGAAAAAACTTCATCATCTACCACTACCTTAACTTTGGAACAGTTTATAAATCATCAATACAGGTGTTACCCCCGAAAGCCCCTTAGCAGAGAGTACAACTTAGATTCAGCCCATGGTAATGGGGAAAAGTACCACCCCCCCAAAGAACCAAAAGAGAGCATGTGCAAATGTAGTAGTCAGGAAGCCAAAGTCAGAAAATGTGCAACACTCTGCTGATTGCATGTTAGAATAGTCCAACAAGTCTAAATAGATTGTTCAGATACAGATAAATATGAATCCACTTGTTGGACAATATAGATATGGATAGTATGGCCGCCATGACAGTTTTCAAAATGGCCGCCAATTTCTAAACTTTTTGTCATATTTCAGCTTCTAATTGCAATAAACTCGCAATGTTGGAGTCAATTCCCCATGTTTTTCATCGTGTATAAGTTGATTCTGGCATTAAGTTAACCCTTGGTGTATACATTCTCCCAAAAAGTCATTTTTCAAATATATTTGACAAAATTTGTAGGGGTTCCTAATTCACATTGCTAAGAATTAGAACCCTAAATATACAAAAATCCAATGCATGGATTTTTAAAACCTAGTGAACTCGTATTGATTAAATTGCTTTGATTTTGTATTGTATTTGATATTTTTAGTGTGTTGGTAACTTTGTTATCTTTACTAATAATAGTAATCAGATTTGACTGTGGTTGGCCTGCTACAAAATTTGCGCATCGTCGTGTTTCGGTTGTGTTTGGTGATCGTTTGATGTGACGTAAAACCTTGGAATTTGGGTGTAGTCTTTATTGTATGTTTGTATGTTTAGCTGTATTTTAAATTCTGTAATTTCTTCTTTTGATATTATCTTATTTAAACGTTCTATTTTTCATCAAATCTAACTATGGCTTTTGAGTTGTGGGGTTTTATGAACTGTCATGCAGAACTGACAAGCCATGACAAAGAAGATGGGTGAGAAGTACACCATCATAACCTTTGATGAACAGCTGTATTGCAAAGCAAAAATGCTCCAATGGGACAAGGACAGGTGTAAGGATATGGTAATCATGCTTGGGGGTTTCCATACCCAAATGAACTTCTCTAAAGTGTTGGAACAGTACATGGATTCTTTAGGCCTGGAAAACATCTAGATTGAAAGTGAAGTCCTCGGAGAAAAAGCAAGTGCACAAGTTATGAAAGGGAAAGGATGGAACTGCGTCATTCGCATTCACAAGCTGAAATTAGAAGTTCTTTGGTCAGTCCTGCGGGCAAGCTTCACAACATGGACAGAGGAAAATGGCAAGTTCGTCTGAGGAGACTTATAAGTTGCAGCTGGGAGAGTTTCAGATGCCTTTGCCAACAAAGATGACAGAGAAATCAATTCCTCCCTTGAAGATCTTTTGTGAGAAACTGAAAAGGTGCAGGTCCTGTTTAGTGAGTTTGAGGATTCTTGTTCAGAGAATGCCACTTTTTATTATTGGAGAACCTACATGAAGTTGATCTCCATCCTCCTGAGGTTCATTCGCTCTCTTCGTGAGGGAGACTGGGGCCTGTTCCTTACATCATTTTCTGAAATGCTGCCTTGATATGGAGCATTTGATCATTTCCATTACTCACGCTGGGGAGCTGTCTTCCTCGCTGATATGAATATGCTACCCATAACTGCTCCAGAGGTTGACAGAAAACAATCAAGTCAACAGCTCGAAGTCAGAGAGTACGAGGCAAGAAAGCAATCAGATGAAATGTGCAAACAAGGTCAGTCCATGGGGCAGTGGGATAGATTCATCTCCTTAGATGAAAACAAAGCGAGCTTGGCTAATTTTCTATGTCTAGAGTTAGCAAACAAGTTCCACAATAAAGAAGGAGTGGAGCTGGTATTGAACGGAGGATTCACGTACCCTGCAAAACTGTGGACATCGTCAAGGAGAGATGTCTCAAAGTTGTCATCTGCTGAGCATGAAGAGGCGGACAATGGTATTCTTCTCAATGTGAAAGATGCAAGTGAACATGGATACCCACAAACTATTGTTGTGAGCCGAGACACTGATGTTCTTATTATCCTTCTTGACTTTCAGCCACAGCTCTGCCACTTTCTCTGGTTGAAAGCTGGAACACCTAAAAAGCAACACTTTGTTCCTGTCCATTCCATCATCACAGATTCGCAGAGAGCACCACTTCTCGCATTTCATGCTGTAACAGGTTCAAATAGTACAAGCCAGTTTGCTGGAATTAGGAAGTGCTCTACATGGGCTATCTTCCAACAAAACTCATAGCTTCTGCAGAATCTCGGCAAGGAAGACTTTCCAGATCAGAATGTGATTGCTGATACAGAGTCCTTTGTCTGCAAGCTGTATGTTCCCAACAGCCAAGAAAACTCCATCCAGAAAGTCAGGTGTGATCTATTTCTTGGCTTGACCAAATCAATTGAGAATCTGCCTCCAACCTGTGATGCTTTGATTCTTCACATCAGGCACGCACATTATCAGTCCCTACTGTGAGGAGCCTCAGAAGCTGAACCGCATCTTCCTGCACCTGAGGAAAGTGGGTGGGAACTGGTGGTAAAAGAAGGTAGTGAGATGCTTCAACCACAACTGATGACTGGGAAGCCAATCACTGCATTCCGTTTGGAGCTCACAACATGCAACTGTCGAGCAGTTTGTGCAACTCGACGTCGCAAATGTACACATGATGGACTCAGATGCACACAAGCACGTAGCTGTAAAAGCCTTTGCAGAAATCCATTCACTGTTCAAATTCAATAGGCATTTGTGAAATGTCTGTTTGTTCCTTCAATGTTTCCTTCAATACACGTAGTGATTGTTCTGCTGAGTCTATTTTTCAGATCATTTACCCTCATTTCATTTTTACCCCATTTTCTTCATTTTCCTCATAAAACTGGCAATAATACGAATTTTTGTGGTCCAAAACTGAAATAAAGTACATAAACATGTTTCTCGAGTTGAAATATGGTATAATTGTCACAAACATCACAAATTTCTATCCATTGCAACCTACAGTATGAATAAAACTAATTCTGATGGCGGCCATCTTGGAAACTATCATGGTGGCTGTACCATCCACATTTACAATGTCCAACAAGATGAACTAGACTTCCCCATGCTTTGACACTTAAAAAACACCTGTTGCCCTATTCTAACATGAAATCAGCTGCGAGCCATTTTTTAAGCTATATACAGAGTTTGGCTACCTGACTATAGTCTAGAAGTTTTCATGCCCAGAGATGTGTAAATCTCACATTAAAGACTACATAGGACACTATACCACAATACTTCAAATACACGTGCTGGCCCGAAGAATTCAAAAGTCAATGCACAGACAATACATCGATATCCAAGACCGGAAACCCTCCCTGAATGAACTAATTGATGGAAACTCATATTGTCCACAGGGAAAAAACTACAACAGGCTCATAATAACTGAAGCTGTGAGCATCATCCTCCAAAGGCCAACGTTGAACATTCAACAGGATTCCAATTACACTCTCCCTCCCATAAGTAAGTGTGGGAAATGATGGAGCGGGATGCCCAATAACATCTGAAGTCACAGCTCCTAGGCAGGAATGTCGCAACCAAGCAACGGCCAAGGAGCAGCACTACGAACAATTGGACACAGGAGTCCTCGATACACCTCGCTCCAAAGAAGTGTATCCTGTCAAACCTTTACTCTGCAGCAATTAACCAAACAGAGATAGTGTAGGAAGAAATGCCAGAGGTGGTGGGCGGGGATAAACATTAAGAGTGTGGCTGGGTGCACTTGTCCAGAATGATTTGGGCAAGGAATTTCTGTGTTCACTTGTACCTTTGGCCCTCGGCATGACTCCAAAGGCAGAGCCGTCCTGATTGTCTGACCTACAAGGAGGGTGGCCTCTAAGGTGATGCATATGTGTGTGTATGTCTGTATATATATATATATATATATATATATATATATATATATATATATATATATATATATATATATATATATATATGCTGTATATATCATATATATTTATATGTATATGTATATATATACACATTTATATATATATGTATATATATATACATATATATATATATATATATATATATATATATATATATATATATATATATATATATATAGATAGATAGATATATATATATATATTTATATATATGTATATATATATATAAATATATATATACATATATATCTATATATATAAATATATGTGTGTATTATTATTATTATTATTATTATTTTTATTATTATCATGAGCTAAGATATAATCCTATGTGTGTGTGTGTAATGCGTACTGAAACGTACTGTTGTATATTCATATAATTGTATTCGCAAATGTCTACTACATCGGTCCGGGGGAATCCTCCCAGAGACGCGTCCGTCTGACAAGCAGCTTTAGATAGCTCTTGAGCAAATGTCATTATGGAGTGTGAGCTAATCTCTCGTATCCTCGATCTCTTGATCTTGTTTTCGTACTGCGATGTTCCCAATGAGAACATTAATTACAACTATGGGCTTAATCTCTCTCTCTCTCTCTCTCTCTCTCTCTCTCTCTCTCTCTCTCTCTCTCCTCGACCATTCTATCTTTTCACTGTTAGTTTTTCCTCGTTTCCCTTCTTCACTGGGCTATTTTTCCCTGTTTGGCCACCTTGGTCTTATAGCATCTTTCTTTTCCACCTAGGGTTGTGGCTTATCTAGTAATAATAAAAATAAAAATAATAATAATAATAATAATAATAATGAGTTGCCGAATGTTTTCCAACGGGTCATGTTTGAGATTTAAAGGCCGCTCATGAACGGTAGAGGTAAGGGACAGTGACATTGCTCTATCGAGTAGGACAATGTCCTAGAGACTGACCATATATACATAAGATCAGTGCCGAAACCCCCTCTCCATCCAAACTAGGAGCAAGGATGGCCGGAAATGGCTACTGATGACTCAGCAGATAGTCCTATAGGCTCCCCTAAATCCCCCATCCTTAGCTCACAAGGAGGATGAGGTTGCAGTGACCAAAGGAACTAACGAATTTGATTGGGACTCGAAACCCAGTCTGGCGTTCACCAGTCAGGAACGTTACTACATCGTCCACCACAACCTTTCTTAGCATATTTCATAATCTAACTATTCATTAGAAGTTGTTGAAATCTATATGTGTTTAAAGGCAAGGAAGAAATCCCCCTTTAATGTAATCTAAAACATTATATATGTGATACTTATTTCAGAAAGTTCATATCCGAATATAGGCTTTAAGAACACTAAAATCACTGGGTATAGCCCCACACACTCACTTCAAAGCCTCTATAATGTTTACAAAGCTTCTAGAAGGCTTACATCACTGACAATTGAGAAAGACAACACCACAAGAACTTTATACAAAAGCAATGTATCTAAAGTAAAGTATTTATCCTAAATGAAATTATAAGCAAACAAACCCTTTCTTGAATATCATATCTATCATCAATATACCATGTAAAGAATACTGCTGAACTACGGTTTAAGATTTTAAAGATGATTTTTCGTGAGAATTTTCCTCTGTATTCTGGATATTTTAGCGATCACAGCTTCGAGATTGTGTCATGTATAGCTTCGATGGTGACCTTGGCAGAGGTAGGAATGGACATTTATCGAGAAATGAAGTAACTGAGAATATTCAAAGACCAATGACCTCTTGAAAATGAGAATCACACACATCATGAAAAGAAGCAGCTGATGACATATGATTGTTAAAGATGATCAAAATGCCTTATTAGTAGGTAGTAGGGTGGCCAAGGCACCAGCGACCATCCAGCATCATTTTATTAAACATGATACTTAACTCCAATAATTTTTTCATCTGTACGATTAACGTAATTGGTCTATTAACAAAGTTTTAATTATAACTTGTCTATCATTTGACAAAATTTGTTTTCCCAGTACGTTATCAAAACCGTTTTTTATTTAATAACAATGCGCTCTCTCTCTCTCTCTCACTCTCTCTCTCTCTCTCTCTCTCTCTCTCTCTCTCTCTCTCTCTCTCTCTCTCTCTCTCTCTCTCTTGTGATAACACAGTGGAAGTCTTCAATAGAACAAAATGAAACCTATAATTCCAAAATTTCAAGAGATGAATATTTTCTTCTTTTTCTTTCGATCTTATCAATTTCACCCTACTGCAGGGTTAGGCGAATTCCAAGGAAATATGGATTAATATGCCTCTGTCTAACCGATTCTGTGACGAAAGCTTAGCCAGTGTGAAGCCAAAGAATTATTGATGGACCCCACACCCCCCTCGAGATATTCATCTTATACAGTTTTCTTCTGAAAGAAAAGCCTTTAGATGTTTGGGTGACTTGAAACGTTACATTCTGGAGAGTACATTGACCAGGGCAGATGTCACCCGTTGAGATACTACCGCATGAGAGTTATTGGGTCCTATGACTGACCATATAGTATTACATTGGGACCCTCTCTGGTTACGGATCATTTTTCCTTTGTTAACACATACCGAATAGTCTCGCCTATTATCATTATTATTATTATTATCATTATTATTATTATTACCAGCCAAGCTACAACCCTAGTTGGAAAAGCAACATGCTATAACCCCAAGGGCTCCAACCGGGAAACATAACTTAGTGAGTAAAGGAAATAGGGAAATAATTATACGATATAAAAAGCAATGAAAATTAAAATAAACATTAAAACAGATATTTGATTTATAAACTATAAAAGGACTTATGCAAGCGTGTTCAACATCAAAACATGTGCTGCGAGTTTGAACTATTTTGAGCTTATTGTTATAAATAGCAATAGTAAGAATCTAAAATACCAGAAATAAAATCCAAAACATATCAACAGGGACTTTTGAGAATAAAAAAATTCACACGAACACTGAAAAATTTTCCTTCATTGCAAAATACCTAAATACCTGGATAATTTATAACCAATAGATCCAGTTTCACTGATAATTGGTCTTATTGGATATCCTGGTTTATTGGTTTAATTAAATCATATTAATGAGGCAACGATGGTCCAGTAGAAGTCAAAGAATCAATTATGGACATCGTCTGTTCTGGAATTGACTGATGTTAAACTTCTGTTAAAATTGGACATTTGCTCGTTCATGGGTATATGAGTGTCCTAATGTCTGCACTATGGTCATGGACATTTGTTTACACAGACACACACACACACACACACACACACATATATATATATATATATATATATATGTATATATATATATATATATATATCTTTATATATATATATATATATATATATATATATATATACATATACATATATATATATATATATATATATATATATATATGGATGTAAATCAACACGATATCGTGCTCAAATAGAAATAAATTTCTACCTCATACGGGTATCGAACCCTAGCCCCTTCATATGAAAGACCAAGTCGCTTCCAGCCTCTGGTGGCAAGGTTGGAAGCGACCTGGCCTTTCATATGAAGGGGCGCTAGGGTTCGATCCCGGTATGATGTAGAAATATATATATATATATATATATATATATATATATATATATATATATATATATATATATATATATATATATATATATATATATATATATATAAATATATATATATATATATATCATAATCATCATTATCATCAGCCATTACTAGTCCACTGCAGAACAAAGGCCTCAGACATGATTTTCCACTTGCGTCTGTTTACGGTCTTACTGTGCCAATCAACGCCAGCAAACTTCCACAGCTCGTCGATCCGTCATCTTTTCTTCCTTCCCCTGCTTCTTTTACCAACTCTAGGGACCCATTCTATTCTTCTTAATGTCCATCTATTGTCTGGCATTCTCATTATATGTCCAGACCATATCCATTTATTTTTCTTACATGTTGTTAGAATATCCTTTACTTTAGTTTGCAACTACAAATGCAGCCGTTTCTAGTCCACTGCAGGACAAAGGTCTTGTACATGCCAATTATGTGCGGGGTTTGGCCAGTTTTCATCACCACGGAGGCCAGTGCGGATTGGTGATGGTGAGATTTTCGTCTAATCGCTCACAGAAAACTAACCTAGTATGGGTTACCGAGACTAGCACAGGAGTAAGTTCTATGTCAAGGGAGGGCTAGGCAATGGCTGCTGATGACTCAGCAGGTAGACCTATATGTTCCCGCAAACCAACCGTCCTTAGCTCACAAGGATGATGAAGTTGCAAACAACAAAAGAAACTATCAAGCTCCAGCGGGACTCCAACCCCAGTCCGACAGATCACCAGGCAGGGAAGTTTCCAATAGCCCAGTTTGTGAGATATCGTCCGATGCGAGAATTACTATGATAATCATTTTATAAAGAAGGATTATCTTGCAATCAAAATTAAACCCATTTTAACCGTTCTTGGGATAAATGGGTCGTTTATACTCGTGACCTTATCCACTCAGCTTATGACTGTTATTATTATTATCATTATTATTATTATTATTATTATTATTATTATTACTTGCTCAGCTACAACCCTAGGTGGAAAAGCAGACTGCTATAAGTCCAGGGGCTCCAACAGGGAAAATAGCCCAGTAAGGCAATACATTTATACAAAACTAACGTACGCGACCTGCCAAAAATAACGGCTAAATATTTAGATAGATATGCATAAACACGCACAGACGCACAAAAACAGATTCAACCCTTCACAGCCCCTCCCCCTTTCCTAACTACAACAAAGCAATTATGGATTCCGTGTGCACCTCCCGGAGTACCACCTTTCATCACGGTTTGACCACTTCCTCTCACCCTACCCGAGAGACAAGGAGAGATTGAGTAATTATACGTGTGGTAATGCTGTTCAACTCGATTAGAAGGTCTATATATATATATATATATATATATATATATATGTGTGTG
>NC_090725.1:116098279-116108279 GCF_036898095.1 Palaemon carinicauda | reverse complement strand
AGGAGAGCCATGTTTATGACAGGGTGAAGGGCACTTCAGGATTATTATTATTATTATTATTATTATTATTATTATTATTATTATTATTATTATTATTATTATTATTACTTCCAAATTATTATTATTATTATTATTATTATTATTATTATTATTATTATTAGCTAAGCTACAACCCTAGTTGGATAAGCAAGAAGCTAAAAGCTCAAGGGCTCCAACGGGGAAAAATAGCCCAGTGAGGAAAGGAAATGAGGAAATAAATAGATAATATGAGAAATAATGAACAATTAAAACAAAATATTGCAAAAACAGTAACATCAAAACAGACATTTCATATATAATCTATAAAAAAAGACGTAAGTCAGCCTATTTAACATAAAAGTTGGAACTTTTGATGATATTGTTTCATTAAGGCAGCAACAATAACAAGAAAAAATGAAGCCATAACTAGTCTCCTGCTGGACTAAGGCCTCAGACATGTCTTTATTTATGCCTGGGGTTTGGCCAGTTTTAATCAACACGTTGGGCAATGCAAATTGGTTATGGAGGGATACTTTAGTCTGTTCACTCACAGCAAACCAATCTAGTATGGGTGGCCCTGACTAGACAAGTTAAGGTATCTCCAGTTAGATATCCTCATCATCATCAGCCATAACTAGTCCACTGCAGGACAAAGACCTCAGACATATCTTTGTTTATGCCTGGTCATCATCATCATCATCATCATCAGCCGTAATTAGTCCACTGCAGGAGAAAGACCTCAGACATGCCTTTATTCATGTCTGGGGTTTAGCCCGTTTTAATCACCACGCTGCTGGGCAACATGGATTGGTGATGGTGGGAGACTTTATTCTGATCACTCACAACAAACCAATCTAGTATAGGTGGCCCGACTAGAACAGCTTTGCTGATCATGGCGATACACAAACCCTTTCACCACGTTAAGGTATCCCCACTAAGGGTTGATCAGGTTTTCCAACTGAGGAAAGGCCAACGTCTGATCAACTGCAGCTTTATAGGGCCAACCTAATGGTAGAAAAGGCCGAAAATATAGAATATAAAATTTGAGACTAACGAATTTCAAAAAGGCCAAATTTAGGTATCTAGCACAAAAAGGCCAAATTTGGATTTTTTGGGGGGCACGAAAAATGACAACTGGCAACCCTGAACCCCACTCAGGTTGATGTTTGCAAATATTCTATTTTCTTTTTATACAAATAAACATTTGATAAAATACGAGAAATAAAAAGTAATAAAATAAACAAGAGGTCAACTAGGAAACACAAACTCACGTGCATTAGGCCTGTGTCTTGTTGACTTGATTCGGAAACTCGTTATACAGGCTCGACCAAATCACTTTGATCTGTAAGGATATAAAAACATGCAGTTAACAATCAAAATAGCCATTCCTATTTCGACAAAATTAAAAGTTTCCCGGCGATTTGAAAGTTGCAACTTTCAAATTGCCTTTTACGAAAGTTGTTAAATAATTATCTATAAAATTAAATGAGTTCATGTAAATAATCTATTCTCATTTATTTTCCATTTAAACATTCTCAGTTTCAAATACTTTTTTAAGTACCCAATTCTTCCATTACTACAAAAATATATCTCTAAAAATTACAAAATCCAAAATGAAGAAAAATGGAGATAAGAAATAAGAAATGGGAAATAAGAACATTAATAACTAGAGGGACACTCAGTAGAGCGCAGACCTCCGCCGCAGCACCTTGACCTTTGACCATAACATGTATTAAAACATAACCTTCCAACTTCGTTTGCGGAGGTAATAGAAAATTATGTAAATATTTAGTAGAAAATCTTTGTTAATATATATGTTTCCTTTAATTTTTTTGACAATTTTGACTATAAACAATGAATCCAAAATGGAGATATGAAATAAGAAATTTCAGACCATAATAATAATGAAATTAATAATAACAATTACGTATATATTTAGTAAAAACAAATATTAATGTATTGATTTCCTTTAATTTTTAGACAATTTTTATTGTGAGCACTGAATCCAAAATTAAGATAAGAAATAAGAAACTTGAGATGACTTTTCTAATAAAATTAATAATAATAATTAGGTATATATCTAGCAGAAATTTTTTCTTAATATATCGATTTTCTTTTCATTTTTCTTTTTTTTTGGACAATTTTGACTCCAACCATAAAGAAGCATTATCCTTTTCAATATAATATAAACTTATGCATAAATATTAGAATTAAAAAGCTGTAAAACTTGAGAGAGAATAAACTGACAATTAAATTCTATTTCATTTTGAAAACATCACAGCAATAGAAGAATAAACAATGTGAAGCACATTAATGGAAATATTATTATTATTATTATTATTATTATTTTTTTTTTTTTTTTTTTTGTATGATGGACATCATCTCATCTAAATT
Organism: Palaemon carinicauda; assembly: GCF_036898095.1. NCBI lineage: Eukaryota > Metazoa > Arthropoda > Malacostraca > Decapoda > Palaemonidae > Palaemon > Palaemon carinicauda. The sequence continues at coordinate 116,105,867 of NC_090725.1, read as the reverse complement.
TCTGCGAAAATTATATAAAGTGTAATTTTACGACTGGGGATACCTCAACATGGTGAAAGGGTTTGTGTATCGCCATGATCAGCAATGCAGTACTATACTCAATTTTTATTAATGAGGCGCATTTGCACCGACTCGCAGCGGTACCCTTTTAGCTCGGAAAAGTTTCCTGCTCTCTGATTGGTTAGAATTATCTTGTCCAACCAATCAGCAATCAGGAAGCTTTTCCGAGCTAAAAAGGGCACCCCTGCGAGTCGGTGCAAATCTGCCACACTATAAAGAATGGACTATAGTTGATGCCATACTTACTAGGTTGGTTTGCTGTGAATGATCAGACGAAAATCTCCCACCATCACCAATCAGCACTGGCCAGCGTGGTCATGTAAACTAGCCACACCCTATACATTATTAAGGACACGTGTAAAGTCTTTGTCCTGCAGTGGACTAAAAACGGCTGCTTTTACTGTTGTTGTTGACACAAATACACACGTACAAACAAATATACAGCATATACCGTATGTGTGTATGTGTACAGTAGATCCTCAACTTACAAACTTGATAGGTTCTAAGAAGCTGTTTGTGAGCTGAATTTTGTTAAATTTTGGCCTTGGATAGGCCTAACCTGAATCCCATGCCTATGATTTCCAGCTAGGATTGCAGCTTAGCTAATAATAATAATAATAATAAAAATAATAATAATAATAATAATAATAATAATAATAATAATAATAATCTGGTCATAGCTGAAATAAACCTTCTAGAATACTCTGTAATATTGAGACATATTAAGGAGAAGACATCATCTACCAGAAATATAAGGCAAAAAAAGGGAATCTTTTCCAAAATACCCAAAGGCAAAAGAAAGAAAATATTTTCCAAAATACCCAAAGGCAAAAGAATGAGAATCTTTTCCAAAATAGCCAGAGACAAAAGAAAGAGAATCTTTTCCAAAATACCCAAAGGCAAAAGAAAGAGAATCTTCTCCAAAATACCCACAGGCAATAGAAAGAGAATCTTTTCCAAAATACCCAAAGGCAAAAGAAAGAGAATCTTTTCCAAAATACCCAAAGACAAAAGAAAGAGAATCTTTTCCAAAATAACCAAAGACAAAAGAAAGAGAATCTTCTCCAAAATACCCAAAACGCAATAGAAAGAGAATCTTTTCCAAAATACCCAAAACGCAATAGAAAGAGAATCTTTTCCAAAATACCAAAAGGCAAAAGAAAGAGAATCTTCGCCAAAATACCCAAAACGGAATAGAAAGAGAATCTTTTCCAAAATACCCAAAGGCAAAAGAAAGAGAATCTTTTCCAAAATACCCAAAGGCAAAAGAAAGAGAATCTTCGCCAAAATACCCAAAACGGAATAGAAAGAGAATCTTTTCCAACATACCCAAAGGCAAAATAAAGAGAATCTTCTCCAAAATACCCAAAACGCAATAGAAAGAGAATCTTTTCCAAAATACCCAAAGGCAAAAGAAAGAGAATCTTTTCCAAAATACCCAAAGGCAAAAGAAAGAGAATCTTCTCCAAAATACCCAAAACGCAATAGAAAGAGAATCTTTTCCAAAATACCCAAAGGCAGAAGAAAGAGAATCTTTTCCAAAATACCCAAAACGCAATAGAGAGAATCTTTTCCAAAATACCCAAAGGCAATAGAAAGAGAATCTTTTCCAAAATACCCAAAGGCAAAAGAAAGAGAATCTTCTCCAAAATACCCAAAACGCAATAGAAAGAGAATCTTTTCCAAAATACCCAAAGGCAAAAGAAAGAGAATCTTTTCCAAAATACCCACAGGCAAAAGAAAGAGAATCTTCTCCAAAATACCCAAAACGCAATAGAAAGAGAATCTTTTCCAAAATACCCAAAAGCAAAAGAAAGAGAATCTTTTCCAAAATACCCACAGGCAAAAGGAAAGAGAATCTTTTCCAAAATACCCAAAAGCAAAAGAAAGAGAATCTTTTCCAAAATACCCAAAGGCAAAAGATAGAGAATCTTTTCCAAAATACCCAAAGGCAAAAGAAAGAGAATCTTTTCCAAAATACCCAAAGGCAAAAGAAAGAGAATCTTCTCCAAAATACCCAAAACGCAATAGAAAGAGAATCTTTTCCAAAATACCCAAAGGCAAAAGAAAGAGAATCTTTTCCAAAATACCCACAGGCCAAAGAAAGAGAATCTTCTCCAAAATACCCAAAACGCAATAGAAAGAGAATCTTTTCCAAAATACCCACAGGCAAAAGGAAAGAGAATCTTTTCCAAAATACCCAAAAGCAAAAGAAAGAGAATCTTTTCCAAAATACCCAAAGGCAAAAGATAGAGAATCTTTTCCAAAATACCCAAAGGCAAAAGAAAGAGAATCTTTTCCAAAATACCCAAAGGCAAAAGATAGAGAATCTTTTCCAAAATACCCAAAGGCAAAAGAAAGAGAATATTTTCCAAAATACCCAAAAGCAAAAGAAAGAGAATCTTTTCCAAAATACCCACAGGCAAAAGGAAAGAGAATCTTTTCCAAAATACCCAAAAGCAAAAGAAAGAGAATCTTTTCCAAAATACCCAAAGGCAAAAGATAGAGAATCTTTTCCAAAATACCCACAGGCAAAAGGAAAGAGAATCTTTTCCAAAATACCCAAAAGCAAAAGAAAGAGAATCTTTTCCAAAATACCCAAAGGCAAAAGAAAGAGAATCTTCTCCAAAATACCCAAAACGCAATAGAAAGAGAATCTTTTCCAAAATACCCAAAGGCAAAAGAAAGAGAATCTTTTCCAAAATACCCAAAGGCAAAAGAAAGAGAATCTTTTCCAAAATACCCAAAGGCAAAAGAAAGAGAATCTTCTCCAAAAATACCCAAAGGCAAAAGAAAGAGAATCTTTTCCAAAATACCCAAAGGCAAAAGGAAAGAGAATCTTTTCCAAAATACCCACAGGCAAAAGGAAAGGGAATTTTTTCCAAAATATCCAAAGGCAAAAGAAAGAGAATCTTTTCCAAAATACCCAAAGGCAAAAGATAGAGAATCTTTTCCAAAATACCCACAGGCAAAAGGAAAGAGAATCTTTTCCAAAATACCCAAAAGCAAAAGAAAGAGAATCTTTTCCAAAATACCCAAAGGCAAAAGATAGAGAATCTTTTCCAAAATACCCACAGGCAAAAGGAAAGAGAATCTTTTCCAAAATACCCAAAAGCAAAAGAAAGAGAATCTTTTCCAAAATACCCAAAGGCAAAAGATAAAGAATCTTTTCCAAAATACCCACAGGCAAAAGAAAGAGAATCTTTTCCAAAATACCCAAAGGCAAAAGCAAAGAGAATCTTTTCCAAAATACCCAAAGGCAAAAGAAAGAGAATCATTTCCAAAATACCCAAAGGCAAAAGAAAGAGAATCTTTTCCAAAATACCCAAAGGCAAAAGAAAGAGATTCTTTTCCAAAATACCCAAAGGCAAAAGAAAGATTCTTTTCCGAAATACTCAAAGGCAAAAGAAAGAGAATCTTTTCCAAAATACCCAAAGGCAAAGGAGAAAAACATTAGACAGCAAATGCTCTGCAGGAAGAAGATGACATCCTCTGGGCGAGGGAACGCAGTCGAAATGAGTCTAGAACAATTTCACTCAGAAACTCATAAATTTCCTCCAAAATGCAAACCACTGTTTCGGATGCGTAGAATTTCCCGTAGGTTCGAAACATGATCCCCTGCATATTTAGGGGGAATGTAAGTCTGCTGATACAAACAAAGTGCTTCGTTCATTACATACGACATTCGAATAGGGCGAGGGAACTGTTGCAGCGTTTACGTTATGGAAAAACAGTTTGTTTTTTAATATTTTCCTGCTTTCCCATACAACCAAACAAGGCAAGGGCTGGGAGGGATAGAAATGACACGAATGAAGGTACTGGTGTACAGGAGGTCTTAAACGTACAAACATTCGACTTACAATCATTCTGAGATATAGACACAAATCCAACTGACATCAATTTACAAACATTCGGAGATATAAACACAAATCCAACTGACATCAATTTGCAAACATTCGGAGATATAAACACAAATCCAACTGACATCAATTTGCAAACATTTGACTTACAAACATGCTGAAATACAAGCATAAATCCAACTGACATCAGTTTATAAACATTTGACTCACAAACATTCGGAGATATAAACAAAAATCCAACTGACATCAGTATACAAACATTTGACCTACAAACATTAGACCTACAAACACAAATCAAATAAAAAATAACAAAGATAAAATAAAGAAATACAGTAATAAAACAATAGTATATCATTTAATACAGTAAGCAAAACGATATTTGTAATGAACTTATATTCATTTATTATGAAACAGGATAATAATAATAATAATAATAATAATAATAATAATAGTGAAGTTACATATCTTGAAATGTATTCTCATCATGTCTGTTCTTTAAACAAACTGATCACAAAAATAATCTATTTTATCTGATTTAATTTTGATCAATCAAGATGCTGTTTACGAAAATTCTGCATTAACAGATGAAGAAATAGTGTACTCAGAATTACCACTGATATATTACAGCAAGGTGTATGTGTGGTGTAAGTGCTAGTGTATGTGTTTGTAAAGTTGGATGTGCATGTGCAGGTGTAGGGATAGGTGTAAATGTAGGCAGAGGTGATCTACTAACTACTGCGTGATTTTTTTTTGGAGGAAATAGATTAATAAAAGTTTCGAGCTATTCATAACACAAACTGGATAAGCAAAGTTTGCAATGATTTTCATTCATAAAAAAAGTATCAAGCAAATAAAGTTTGGAAATCAGAGTCTACATTTCATAGACGATCAATTTCAGAAAAGTTAATACAAACATTTCAGTTTCATCACTGATAATTCGAAATATAATTTAAATACTATTATTATTATTATTATTATTATTATTATTATTATTTTTTTTTTTTTTTTCATTATTATTATTATTATTATTATTATTATTATTATTATTATCATCATCTAAGCTACAACCCTAGTTGGGAAAGCAGGATGCTGTAAGCCATATAATTTAGATATTATTACCATCTTTACTAGCTAAGCGACAACCCTAGTTGGAAAAGCAGGATGCTATAAGCACAATGGCTCTAACAAGGAAAAATAGCCCAACAAGGAAAGGAAATAAGGTAATAAATAGGATATTTTATCTAAGTGAACCCTCAAGCTAGAGAACCCTAACCCCAGACAGTGGAACACCATGGTACAGAGCCTATGGAACAATTATTATTATTACTTGCCAAGTACAACTCTAGTCGGAAAGGCAGGATGCTATAAGCCCTATGGTTCCAACAGGGAAAGAAAATAAGGAAAGCAAATAAGGAAACTACATGAGAAGAAATTAATAATTTAAATATAAGATTTTAAGAACAGTAACAACGTTAAAATAAATCTTTCATATATAAACTATAAAAACTTTAAAGAAAAACAAGTCGAAGAGAAATAAAGATAGAATAGTGTGCCTGCGTGTTCCTTCAAGCAAGATAACTCCACCCGAAGACAGTGAAAGACCATGGTACAGAGGCTATGGCACTACCCAAGACTAGAAAACAATGGTTTGATTTTGGAGTATCCTTCTAGAAGAGCTGCTTACCATAGCTAAAGAAGTCTCTTCTACCCTTACCAAGAGGAAAGTAGCCACTGAACAATTACAGTGCAGTAGTGAACCCCTTTACAAAGAATTGTTTGGTATTCTGTCAGGTGTGTGAGGACAGAGGAAAATGAAGAAAGAATAGGCTAGAGACTTCGGTGTATGTGTATGCAAAGACAAAATAAGCTTGAGCGGGACTCGAACCCCAGGCTAGCAGATCCCCAGGCAGGGACGTTTCCAAAAAGCCTCCACAACTTCGATCTCTGCCCTTCGAGACTAGAGATTCTCTCACCTAAAGGGTGTTATAATCGAAATACGATCGATGAGTCATATAAAATGTTACATTGGAAGAAAGGTTATGAGCTGTACTAAAACCGCCTTAATGAAATCAGTTAAATTTAATGTACTGTGCAGAAGTGGACAATAAATTGGACTATACATCTCCATGGAAGGAGCAATTCCAATGGTATCAGTTGGGTACTTTTCTCTCTCGCTGAATGGTAGAACGAACCCTGTAGTTATTTTTTTTTTAAAGTATTATATCACATGGCTTAACGACAGAATTTCAGACATTGTTTTAGATTCTCTCTCTCTCTCTCTCTCTCTCTCTCTCTCTCTCTCTCTCTCTCTCTCTCTCTCTCTCTCTCTCTCTCTCCTACGTATATACGCAAGCAATAAAATTTATCAGTAGTTCCTCAGATTCTATACAGTAATTACGCATAAAGTAACATAACAAATCTTGAACTCTAAATGATATTACAAATAATGAACTCTGAACTATAAACCAACACAGACTTTAATTTCATGAAAGTCTGCACCGTCGAAGTGCAGTTTTTGTAAAAATTTACATGAGTAACGATGTCTTAGAAAAGCCACACAACAAACAAAATAAGTGTTTTTTTTATATCTATATTATTTCTCTTCTTGCTATACGATCAAAGAGTTTACGATTTCCTCGCCGTATCTTTGAAAACTCCAAAACATGAAGATTCCATTAAAATCCATTGTGTATATTATGGTTATTTCTCAGTGGAAATAGTGAATTTTCTGTAGAGCCAAGAACTAACGAAAACGCACGCAAGAAGTTTATATATATATATATATATATATATATATATATATATATATATATATATACAAATATATATATATATATATATATATATGTATATATATAAATATACATATTTATATACATACATATATATATATATATATATATATATATATATATATATATATATATATATATATATTTATATTTATATACATATATAAATATATATGTATATGCATAAATATATATATATATATATATATATATATATATATATATATATGCTTATATATACATATATAAATATATATGCATATATATATATATATATATATATATATATATATATATATATACAAAAATAATTATACCAATAATAGTCATTATGATAATGACGCCTCAAAACCTTTCCAAATAGTATATACAAATATAATCATCAAACAAACAAAAACTAAATAATTCTTTAATATTAACAGCCTGTTATCTGAAGTTCTTCTTTCCCACCGTTATCCCCACATTAAAGGGTCGGTTGCCAGATAGCCCCTCTCTAAGGCATCCTCTTCTTTCCATATCATCATTCACCTTATCCCGCCATCTAATTCTCTGCCTCTCTCTCAATCTTCTCCCCCTAACAGGATCCTCTCACTCCCTCCTCACCATCCATCCTCATCACGTACCCACACCATCTCCGTCATGACGCTCTTATCCCCTCTGCAATCGTTACTACGCCTGCTACTCTTATTATTTCATCCGTTTCCAGTCTTTCAAGCAGTTTACACTGTTATGTGAAGTTACATGAATGCAAAAATGTGCCACAAGATTAAAACACGTTAGCTTTCATTGTCATTTGTATTTACCATGATTCTCTAATGTATAAAAAATACACAGCGAGTATTTGCAAAATTACCAGTTATACGAAAGTAAGTCAAT
>NC_090725.1:116090779-116093279 GCF_036898095.1 Palaemon carinicauda | reverse complement strand
CTTTTGTTAAAGTTTTTATAGTTTATGTGGGATATATTTGTTTTGGTGTTATTACTCTTCTAAAACATTTTATTTTTCCTTGTTTCCTTTCCTCACTGGGGTATTTTCCCTGTTGAAGCCCCTGGGCTTATAGCATCCTGCTTTTCCAATTAGGGTTGTACCTTAGCAAGTAATAGTAATAATGATAATATTGTGTTTACCATTATTGATAATATTTCATCAACATCCAATGCATAAGATATTTACATGATATTTCCTTATGATTCATATTAACCCCTTTAGTTGATGATGATGGTTTAAATGTATTCATATCATAATAAAGCATACTTATATCAACAAACATGCTCTACTTGTAAATGAATATGTGACTCTTCCTCATCACAAATGTTATCCTTGAATTAAGCGACCTATCAAAGGCATGTTCTTTCATCTATTCTCTTCTCTTCATATCCTTCAACTAAGTACAAATGTGACTGGCGGGTTCATATATATATATATATATATATATATATATATATATATATATATATATATATATATATATATATGTATGTATATATATATATAAATTTATATTATATATATATATATATACTGTATATGTGAATACCTTGTAAAAGTTATTCGGTATGGTAAAATCACGTATATATATATATATATATATATATATATATATATATATATATATATATATATATATATACGTATATATATATATATATATATATATATATATATATATATATATATATATATACGTGATTTTACCATACCGAATAACTTTTACAAGGTATTCACATATACAGTATATATATATATATATATATATATATATATATATATATATATATATATATATATATATATATGTATATATATATATATATAATATAAATTTATATATATATATATACATATATATATATATATATATATATATATATATATATGAACCCGCCAGTCACATTTATATTATATATACATATATATATATATATATATATATATATATATACATATATATATATATACTGTATATGTGAATACCTTGTAAAAGTTATTCGGTATGGTAAAATCACGTATATATATATATATATATATATATATATATATATATATATATATATATATATATATATAGGTATATATATATATATATATATATATATATATATATGTGTGTGTGTGTGTGTGTTCATGCACACGCACGCACACGCAGCACGTGGATGCATACCCAGCCTTAAACTTCCCCACGATGACATTACTTTTGTTCTTCCCAACGGCCGAATGAAATGACAGAACTTTCGTATTTCCTCTCATTTTATTGCACATTTCCTCCAACCCCTTTTCTGTCTGCAGTCTAAAAGGGGGAATCTCGGGTTTGGGGCTTTTGAAATAAATCATTATTTTCGGTTTTATTATAGTTACTGACGGAAAGAGCTTTTTATTATTATTATTATTATTATTATTATTATTATTATTATTATTATTATTATTATTACTTGTTAACCTACAACCCTAGCTGGAAAAGCAGGATGCTATAAGCTCAGGGGCTCCAACATGGAAAATAGCCCAATGAGGAAAAGAAATAAGGAAAAATTACAAGAAGTTCAAGAACAATAATAACATTTAAAAAAATCTTTTATAAATAAACTATAAAAACTTCAAAATAACAAGAGGAAGAGAAATAAGATAGAATAGTGTGCCCGAGTGTAACCTCTTAAAAAATCAGGTGTTTCCTATAGAAAAACATGTTTTCTTCGAAAAGGACTCTCATTTTCACTGCAAATTAAACCTTAATTATCTAGGAAATAATCACTGGGGTTAGCGTGCACAGCTTAGTATGTAATGCTTGTCAGTCCATAGGAGCTTGACCATTTACTTTTCTTGCGAACAAAGCGAGCGCATGATGAAGCAAAACCCATTAGATTTCTAAAAAGATATCCCCGTTCTTGGACGGTCTAACGGGTTTTCGGTTATTTGCTGTTGAAATGAAGGTCAAATTCAGTGAAAACACATTATTTACTACAGGAAAAACTATTTTTTTTCGGTTCAAAATGTTCTTCTGTAAGTTACTGTAATTTTACCACATTTTCACATGGATTCGCTGTTTTTATTTTTTCCTCTTTGCAAAGAATTTCAATCAAATCGAGTGAGCATAGAAGCAGGATACTCATGATTGGAAAAAAAAATTTAATCAATCAAATCAGGTGAGCATAGAGGCACGATACTGATATGTTAAAAAATATTTTTATCAATAAAATCAGGTAAGCATGGAAGAAAGGTAGTGAGATATATATATATATATATATATATATATATATATATATATATATATATATATATATATATGTATATATATATATATATATATATATATATATATATATATATATATATATGAAGAAGAAGAACCACAGGGATAATAAAAATATGAAATATAAGATTAAGTCCTGACTAGTTTCGTCATACATATATATATATATATATATATATATAT